>NC_061122.1:64618574-64707293 GCF_002878395.1 Capsicum annuum | reverse complement strand
TGGTTCAATTAATAGGAATGTGTGATAATTATTTTTATCGGGATTAAAAGAGGATTGTGTAGCTGAGTCATGAATATATAGGTCTCGAGGGATGAATACTAGAAACCGTGGTTGCCAATGAGAGGTATAAATGACCGGATAATTTGAGTACTTTTTATTATATGGATGGGAGGTCCGAGTCCCCACATTATATTATATCATTGGGTTCTTATGTCACCTTTATATGTCATGTGTTTTAAGTCTCCCATAATGCATATGTAAACCCTTTAGTTCATCCGTCCACACATACTAGGGCCCTACTAGCTGGTGTAGAGCAGGGACTATATAGCTTATGGGTGCCTTCTTATATTATTATAGTTAAGCTATACAAATCCAGGCTAAATTTTTAAAGTGTAAGTTACGTCTTTTTCCCTATCCCTATATGTAACATATTTATATGTATATGCATTGGATTCGAATGATTTTAAATTATTGATCATGGCATTATGTAATCTTCTATTCATGAGTTACATGTTAGCACTCAACCTGCTAACCACCTACATATATTTTATCCCCACGGTATGTAAGAACTACCCATACCTCTACTTCTCCTGCTTAGTGTCTAGTTTCTTATGGATAGTTCATCAGTTGATTTAAAGTGGTGAGGCTTCATAATTCAAATGGCCTTATTTCATGTTACGGTTTCCTTTAAGTCATAAACTATTTATACTATTTTTGGATATTATTGTGTGCATGATTTTTTTATTGATTTTGATTTTGTTAGAAGGCTTTGTGCATTACGGTGGACTTAGGCGGTGTTTTTTGATTATTTTTGATCGATCATCAGCCATTATCTCACTAGTAAATTCATTAGCTTTTTCTTATGTTATCTTGTCATATGTTCAGAATTCAACCATTATTGGGCAGTTTGTGGTGTTTGGTTAGGATTAGGGGTGATATCTGGTCCACTATAAATTAGAGATGGCTATCAATGTCAAACCCAGGATTGGGTCATGAAAATGTTTGTATCAGAGTCCAGGTTTGGTGTCATTGGGTATCCACAAAGCCATATCAAGTAGAGTCTATTTTATGGATATCCACAAATCCATATCAAGTCACCCATATTATATCATATTATTGAGTGGTTTTGTTACCATGATATGTCAGGAGGTTGGAGTTACTCATAGTGCATATATAATAATAAGGTTCGTGCGGCCACACGCACTAGGACCTTACCATATGGTGGAGATTTGGGCCCATATATCCTGTGGGTGCCTTCTTATATTATTATGGTTGAGCTACACAAATCAAAGTAAAAGTATTAAAGTACATACTAAGTCGTGTTCCCTATCTCAGCATGTGATATATATATGTATAGGCATTCAATTCTGTGCATTAGATTCGAATGATTTTGAACTGTTGATCAGGGCATTATGTTATCCTTTATTCCTGAGTTAAATTCTACCATTCAACCTGCTAACCATCTACGTATGCTATATCCCTACACGGTTCAAGAATTGGTCATACCGCTACTTCTCCTGCTCAGTGATTAGTTGCTCGTGGATAGTTCGTAAGTTGACTTGAAGTGGTGAGTCTCCATTGTTTGGAAAGCCTCATTTCATGTTGTGTTTTCCTCTGATTCATAGACTATTGATACTATTTTTCTCTATTATAAGGAATGTCTCGAAACTTTATTGATTTAGGTTTTATTAGAAGGCTTTGTGGATTACTGTAGGCTTGGGTGGAGTTGGTTGGTTGGTTTCGGTCGGTCATCAACCATTGACTTACCACTAAATTCATTGAGCTTTTTCATATGATGTCTTGTCATATGTTAAGAATTCAGCCATTGTTGGGAGGTGTGTGGTGTTTTGTTAGGTTCAGGGGAGGTCCCTGGTGCACGGCGGATTGGACATGCCCATCATGGCCAAGCCCTATTTTGGGTCATGACAATCCCGAATCACCTTCACATTCTCCATAGCTTGGTGACCCAAATCAAGGACAAATAATTAAGTCTCACCAACTTCAAACCATCAAATAGGATACCTATACCTCCTACCATACAAATCCTCGAATTGGGTAAACCAAATACTCGAGTGATAGCTGTTATTTTACATAAACACTATGAGAGGAAAATGATCAACCCAACTTCCACCAAAGTCGTTCACACAAATCCTTAGCATATCTTCAAAAGTCTAAATAGTCCCTCCACTTTTCCATCCTTCAGAGGGTGGAAAGCGGTGCTAAGGTTCACCTTAATCCCCTAACCTGTCTGAAAAGAATTCCAAAAGTACGATAACAACTTGGTACCTCTATTAGATAAAATAGACATAGGTGCACTGTGTAACTTGACAATCTCTTGAATCAAAAGTTGTGCATAATCCTCCACGGAATAATTGTCCTCCCTGATAAGAAGTTAGTGGAATTAGTCATCCTAACAACGATGACAAAAATCGAATCAACTTGACTTCGAGACAGCGAAGACCAGTAACAAAGTCCATATTAATTACTTTCCCCTTCCACATGGGAAAATCAATCTCTTGAGATAGAACACCAGGCCTCATGTGTTTCACCTTCACTTGCTGTCAAACCATACACTAAGCCACAAAAATGGAAATATACCTCTTCATGTTATTCCACCAATATATCTTCTTCAAATCATGGTACGTCTTCATCAAACCAGGTTAAACCGTGCACCTCGAGTCATGAGCCTCAACCAAGATTCTTTCCTGCAGCCCATTAAAATTAGGAACACACAATCTACCTTGGTACCTTAAGATACCATCACCACAAATCTCAAAGGACATGACTTTCTTCTGCCCCATATCGTCCTTAATGTACATCAAGATAGGATTAAAAACATGTTTCTCCTTCACCTCAGCACTAAGAGATGATTTTACCACCTCTTGAGCAATCACACCTACATTCTCAAAGTCTAAAGTTGATCTCCAATATTAGAAAAACTATTAATATACTTCACTAACCCTCATTTTTCCTCATCAAGATAAGATAAGCTCCCCATAGACAACCAGCTAAGAGCATTAACAACCATATTATCTTTGCCTGGGAGATACTAAAGACTCATGTCATAATCAATGAGTAACTCAAGCTATCTTGTTTACCTGAGATTCAACTCCTTCTAGGTGAACACGTACTGCAAGATCTTATGGTCTAAATATATGTCGACATGAACTCTATACAAGTAATAGCGCCAAATCTTCAAAGCAAAGACCACAACCAACAATTTCCAATTATGAGTTAGATTTATCTTCTAATGCACCTTAGGCTGTCTAAAAGAATATACCACAACCTTATCATGTTGCATTAAAATGCAACCCAGTCCCACACGGGACGTTTTATAGTATTAAATATTTTGGTATCTTATGGAACAGTTAGCATCATTTACTTAGGAAAATTATATGTTTTCGAGCAACCAAAGTGTTATTTAATAAAGTTTTTTATTGCTTTAAGTGAAAGGAGATAACCACAGAAGAAGACTAGAAAAAGTAGCAGAAAAGAGAGTTTGATGGTCAAACTGGTGGACCGTCAAGATACACCAGAACATGGCATCCTAAAGGACTTAGTGACGATAAACATAGTGGATTGTCAGTCTTGCAATGGACCATCAGTGTCACCGTTAATCCTTATTCATAAACCACCTCTTAGAAAGACTTAGTGATGATCAACATGGTGAACCGTGAGTCTCGCGATGGACCACCAGTGTCACCGTCAATCCTTATCCAGAAACCACCTCTCAGAAGGTCTTAGTGATGATCAATAGGGTGGACTTTTAATCTTATGACGGACCACCAGTGTCACCATCAGGACTGATCCAAAAGCTACGATTTTAAAGAAATGACTGACGAACCAGATGGTGGACCATCAACACTGCGATGGACCACCATATAGACCGTCAACTTGGATGCAGCTTTTTTGCTTTTAAATCCTAAATTCCTTTTTTATCTGGGAACATATAAATACCAAATTCTAGGTTTAACAGACTTACCGTTTATCTTTTACAAGTTTTATCATCTATTGAAACTCTCTGTAACCTAGTACTTTGGGGGATTGATAGGGATTTTTGAGAAGTTTTATCATTGAAGATTATTTATTGAAGATTCCATAACTGATTCTTGGGATTCTTCGTAAGTGAATTCTAAATCTATTTATGAATAATACAAGAATTATTTCCCCTTCTTCGATGGAATTTTGTTGCTACGATCCCATAACTAGGGTTATGGGATCTTGGTTATGGGATCTTTAATGTGAAAAGAATCTATGGGTTGTGAATAAAATTGAGTTCCATGACTGAATGATATTTTATAAACATTTCTTCAATTTAATGACTTTTCTTGGTTGCAAACTTGAAAAGTCATCCTAAGAACATCACTTGTCTGAAAGGAAAGTGTTTGTTGGGTAAAGAAAGTGTTTACATGAATTCTAAGGGCCTTAACCTTTAGAGTTATGGAAAGTGCCTTAACAGGATTAGCTTACATGAGAAATTTGGCTGAAAAAACAATGCATACTTTGAGTTCGAGAGAATTTTAGGATAATCTATCCACTTAGGTTGAGAAACTAAGAGATAAAGAATAGGTCTCAACTATTCTTGCAAATAAATTTGCTAAATGGAACTCATAAGTGATTCACAACCCAAATTATGCTACCATTTTGGTGACCATAGCCCTGGTTTGTTTAATCTCATAAAGTTACGAATTATAAGGAGAATCATTTGTTAGAATACTCTTGTTACAATTATTATTTTATAAGTTAAAAACCAAAAAAAAACCATTATTTAGGAACCTCTGATCAACAATCGAGTAACAATTACAATACTTAGTGAGTATAGTATTCCCTGTAAGATTCGACACCCAACCTAGTTGGGTTCTATATTTGACAGGGACCGCTTGCACTTTCTAATGAGAGTTGTAATTTGGGCGTATCAAATTTTGGTGCTGTTGCTGGGGAATACAATTGTCAACTAATTTTGTGATTGTTAATCGATCGTTCTGTCAAAGATTCCTAAATTTAAACTTTGGTTGGTTGTTTTTGTTTTGTACAGGTTGAGTTTCTTTCATGCCAAGTACGCGAAGATCGGGTGAACTATTATTACCTATTAATCCTGAACCACATCTCATTGGCAGAATGAATGGTCAACAAGATCCAGAATGGGTAGCTGCTCAACAGGAGCAGGATAGATTAGCTGCCTTAGTAGCCACTCAATTAAACCAGCAGAATGTTGATAATGCTGGTTGAGAGGTAAACCCTGATGATGAAGACCTAGGCAATGATGAGTTACTAAACCCAAGGTGTGCAGATTGTTAAGTTGCACTAGTGAACAGAAATGTCAATAGAAATCACCAGGCTAGAATAAGACCCGACGCCAAGCTATTTAGTTTTCTCTTGATGATGATGATGATGAGTTAGATGGGGCTGGTACCATAGAGGCTATTATTTATCTGCCCTTAGTACCCGAAGCCATGTTTAATATTATGAGTATGATGATTCAGTTGTTGCATCTGAATGGAATGTTCGGTGGACTTATTGGTGATGATCCAAATATGAATTTGATCAACTTTATCTCAACATGCAAGTCTTTTGACAATTCGAGAGTTGGGAAAAATGTTGTTAGACTGCAATTATTCCCGTTGTATCTTCTTGGAGAAGAAATATTATGGTTGAATTGGCTAACTCCTGACTCTATTACAAATGGAGGCAATTGAAATATGATTTCTTAGAAATGTTCTTTCCGCCGTCCAAGAGGGCACAGTCAAGAGATAAAATCAGTAATTTTAGGCAGTTTCCAACTGAAGCTCTTCATGAAACTTGGGAAAGGTTCAAAAAAAAGGTCACACAGTGCCCGAATCATCAAATGACCAACATCCACCTGAAAGAGATATTATATAGGGCCTTGAATTTAGTGACTAAGCCTGTGGTGGATAATGTTGCGGGTGTGTTTTTCATGGACCTCACTTTTCGTGAGGCATCTGAGATGCTGGATCATATGACAAAGCAGAGTAGAGCTTGGCATACCAACAATTCTAAGGTAGCAAGAGCTATATATCTATTAGCATGACTGCAGAACAGAGGCAAAGGAAGGAGTAATGTGACTAAGATATGTCTCACATGAAAACACAAATGGACCTTCTTACTAAGAATTTATTATCAGGAAAGACAGAAAAGGTTAAAATTGTTGCATCACAGGGAAGAGCTGACTTCGACTCTGAGGAGGAAGAAAATTACTTCAATAATCAAGTGGGTTTTCGAGGTAGTGGCCAAGGAAACCAAGGTAGGAACTACTATGAAAAATCCAGATAAAAGGACCGAGACTAAGGAAATTGGAAGAATAAGAATGATAGGAGTGGTTTGTATATTTCTCCTAGGAATCGTGAGGCTGCTATATCTAACTCTGGGAAGATGTCCATGGAGGACATGATGGCTAATATGTTGAAGGGAGTAGAGGAAACAAACACGGGAGTAGCTGATGTAAAAAATGATTTGTCTTCGATGACTCAATTGGTCGATTCACATTCCACTTCAATAAAATAGTTGGAGCAGCAAATGAGTCAACTATCTGTGGTATATAATAAAAGAAAGGCCGGTACTCTACCAAGTGACACAGTGTAAAATCCAAGGAAGGATGGGTTATGTATAGAAATTACCACTAGGAGTGGTAAGGTGTTGGCAAACCCATATGTGGGTAAGCCTGTGGTTGATAGTGTAGTAGAGATTGTTGATGAAGAAAATTGTGATCATCCCATTGAAGCTGAAAACCCTGATGATATTATTCATGATTCTATGCCTAACTGTCACTAGTCTAATGAGTTTGAAGAAGAGAAAAATAAGGAAAAGGAAGTGGTGGAGAAAACTCTCCCAAACACTCTCCCCACTTCCTCAGAGATTAAGAAAGAAGGTTGATGACACAAAATTTAGTAAATTCATGGCAATGCTGAAGTAGCTGACTATAAATATGCCTTTGGTAGAGGCGCTGGAGAAAATTCTAAGGTATGCCAAATTCATGAAGGACCTCTTAACAAAGAAAAGGGCAGCAATCTATGAACCGGTGGATAATTTCCATCATTTTAGTGCGATTACCACAAGGTCCTTACTATATAAGAACGCAGATCTGGGAGCTTTCTCTATTCCCTGTATGGTCGGGTCTTTGGATTTTGCTAAGGCTTTATGTGATCTGGGGGCTGGCATTATCTGATACCGCTAGCCATTTATAAAAAGCTAGGTTTGAAAGATCCTACACCAACCAATATGTGGCTTATGATGGCAGATAGGTTAATAAAATGACCTGTTAGTATTCTGTATAATGTATTGGTAAAGGTGGCTACCTTTATTTTCCCCGTGGATTTTGTAATTTTGGATTGCGAGGTTGACTTTGAGGTGCCTATAATCTTGGGTCGACCTTTCCTCACAATCGGAAGTGTGTTGATTGATTTATGGGCTAATGAGCTCTTATTTTGGATGAATGATGAAGTGGTACGTTTTAATGTATGCAAATCAATGAAGCAGCATAAAGAAATAAGTGTGTTCTCCATAGTTGATGTATATTATAAGGATGAGCAGGAAGTATCTATATAAGAGCAGCTTGCTGTTGAGCCATTAGTTATTGTGCTTATGAATTTTGATCGTGAGGATATTGAGGAGTACGAAGAAACTATCTGTCCTTTAACAGGAATGGGGTCGTACTCTTATGCCCCTAAGAAGCTTGATCTTTACCTTAACAATCGACCTTCACCACCGGTAAAGCCATCCATTGAAGATCTACTAATGTCAGAATTGAAAAAGTTACCCAATCATTTGAGGTATGTATTCTTGGGTAGTGGAAATACACTACCGATTATTATTGTTACTGATCTGGGTGAATAATAGGTGAAAGCTCTCATCTCTGTTCTTATGAGGTATAAGAGAGCTATTGGCTGGACTATTGCAAGTATCATTGGTATCCATCCTGGCATATGTATGCATAAGATTTCAGATAGAGAAAGATTGTATGCCTACTATTGAGCATCAGTATCACCTGAACCCACCTATGAAAGAGGTGGTGATGAATGAAATCATTAAGTGGTTAAACGCAGGGGTGGTGTATCTGATATCAGATAGTAATAGGGTAGGTCCTGTACAGTGCGTGCCCAAGAAAGGGGGCATTACAGTAGTGGCCAATGAGAAGAACAAATTGATCCCACTCAGGCCTATCATTGGGTGGAGGGTGTGTATGGTTTATCGAAAGATCAACTCGTCGACACTAAAAGATCTCTTTTTGATGCCATTCATGGATTAGATGCTTGATTGATTAGCAGGAAGAGGTTGGTACTGCTTCCTGGATGGTTATTCATGGTATAACCAAATTTCTATTACTCCTAAAGATCAGGATAAGATGACGTTCACGTGCCCATATAGCACATTTGCTTTTACAAGGATGCCTTTTGGTTTATGCAATGCACCGGCCACTTTCCAAAGGTGCATGATGTCAATCTTCACTGATATGGTTGAGGACACCTTGGAGGTGTTCATGGATGACTTCTCAATGGTTGGAGATTCCTTTGACTTGTTCTTGCTGAATCTAAGTCAAGCATTACATCGGTGTGAAGAGTTAAATTTTGTCCTTAATTGGGAAACATGTCACTTCATGGTGAAGGAAGGCATTGTTCTTAGTCATAAAATTTCTGCAAAAGGTATTGAGGTGGATAGGGCCAATGTTGAGGTCATTGGGAAACTACCTCACCCCATCTCAGTAAAAGGGGTACTTAGCTTTCTTGGCCATGCAGGATTATATCGTAGATTTATAAAAGATTTCTCGAAGGTTGCAAAACCATTATGCAAACTTCTTGAAAAGGAGGCTAACATCTTTTTTTATGATGACTGCAGGCAGGCGTTCGAATGCATTACATTGAAATTAGTAGAGGCTCCAGTTATTATTACTCCTAACTGGACAAATCCATTTGAACTAATGTATGATGCTAGCGGGGTGGCGCTTGGAGCTGTGTTGGGGTAGAAGAAGGATAAGTTGTTTCATCCAATCTATTATGCTAGGAAGGCCCTGAATGGAGCTCAAAAGAACTACACCATCACCAAACAGGAGCTTCTGGCTGTAATCTATGCTTTTGAGAAATTCAGAGCATATTTGCTAGGGACCAAGGTGGTGGTCCACACAGATCATGCACCTCTGAGGTATTTAATGGAGAATAAAGATGCAAAGCCGAGATTGATTTGGTGGGTGTTATTTCTTCAAGAATTTGACTTTGATGTCAAGGATCATAAGGGATGTGAAAACCAAGTGGCGGATCACTTATCCATACTTAAAGTCCACCAAGAAATCAAGGATGAGTTAGATATTGATTATTCTTTTTTGGATGAGAAAATACTAGCTGCGAAGCTCGAGCAGATACCTTAGTATGGTGATTTCGAAAACTACGTGGTAAGTGAGGTGATTTCGGATAATCTTTTCTTTCACTAAAGGAAAAAGTTCCTTCATGATGTGACCCAATTTTTCTGGGATAAGCCCTACCTTTTTCGACGATGTGCAGATGGTATTATTAGGCGTTGTGTCCCAGAAGTAGAAGTGTTGAGTATTTTTGAAGTATGCCATGCTTCACCTATTGGTCATCGTCATGCGGGTGACCAGACTGCTCAAAATGTATTGCTGAGTGGCTACTATTGCCCTACACTATTAAAAGATGCACATGTGTTTTCTCGTAGATGCAATCAATGTCAGAGGCAAGGATCAATCTTCAAATGCCATGAGATGCCTATGTCCAAGATGATGGAAGTAGAGTTGTTTGATGTATGGGGCATCTACTTCATGGGCCCATTTGTAAGCTCATACGGTTTAAAATACATCCTATTAGTTGTGGACTATGTTACGAAATGGGTGGAAGCTGTTGCTTTGGCTGGCAATGAAGGAAAAAGAGTTGTGGCATTTCTGAAGAAGAACATATTCTCTCGTATTGGAGTACCAAGAACAATCATAAGTGATAGGAGATCCCATTTCTGCAATAATGTTTTCATGGCTGCTTTGGCGAATTATGGAGTAAAACAACATCGAGTAGCAACTCCGTATCACCCACAAACTAGTGGGAAAGTAGAGGTGCCGAATCGTGACATTAAGGCAATTCTCACCAAAATTGTGAATGCTAATAGGCAAGATTGGTCTTGAAATCTTGATGACGCCTTGTGGGCATATCGAACTGCTTTAAAGACAACAATTGGCATGTCATCGTACAATTGGCATGTCATCGTATCATCTAGTCTATGGGAAGGCATGTTATTTACTAATCGATCTTGAGTATAAGGCCTTGTAGGCTCTCAAAAGGCTTAATATGCATTAGAAGGAAGCAGTATATCTAAGATTGGAGCAGCTGAATAAGATGGATGAATTCTGTCTCAGGGCCTATGAAAGAGAACACTTGTACAAAGAGAAGATGAAGAAATACCATTATCGAAGGATTGTACAGAGAGAATTCAGGAAAGGTTATTTGGTACTTCTTTTCAACTCCAGACTGAAGTTGTTTCTAGGTAAGTTGAAATCCAAGTGTTCTGGTCCATTCAAATCAACTAATTCCACTTATCTAGAGTAGTCGATCTTAAAAACGAAGATGGTAGTGTCTTCAAAGTGAACGGGAAAAGAATCAAACTTTATATTGGTCCAAAAGACTTGATAAGAAGTGTTGATGTCTTTTAACTCGATGAAGTCTGAGTACTCGAGAGACTTGAGTCGTACCGCGATATTAAATCAGGAGCTGGTGAGAAGCAACCCACAACATGTTGTTGTAACCATAGTTAGAGTCTATTTCATGGTTTTGTGCAATTTTGATGTGTTTGTGAAGTATACAGGACCAGAAATACAGTAGAAAGGAAAATAGGGGATACATCTGAGCTACTGGAATATTGTGACGGACGACTTGAAAAACCACCAGTTCCCTGATGGACCACCATCTCCAACCATCAAGAACTAGCAAGAAAATGCATTCACTGGATAAGCCATGATGGCCTGAGTGGCGGACAGTCACAAACCTGGTGGCACATCACAATAGCCGTCAGAAGTAAGATCGGTGACCTACATTCTGGTAAGAAGTAACGGTCAAAATAGTGGACCATCACATGTTTGGTGGACCATACTACTTACCGTCACACTAAAATAGAAACCTTCAAACTCAGGTGATGAGTCACGTTTAGAGGGGTGTTCCGTCAAATATGTGACGAACCATCAATTGTACCGTCACTTTAACCCTAGTTCTATATAAGGTCGGGTTGACCTGGTACTCTTTATAAGTATCCTGTATTTGGATAAAAGTGAGATTTTAAGAATAAAGTTAAGCGGGTACATTCATTATAACCATTCCATGACCTTTTCCTGTTCCACTCTCTCAAGATTTGAAGAACCTGAAGGGAGTTATCCCATCTGAGACTTCCCATCTCCTCCATTTGTGCATTATTTAAACCAACTCATTCCTCCCTTCTCTCTATCACAAACCAAGGAGTAACACAGGTGCTAGAAGTTGTAAGTAGTTTTATATCTGATGTCTCAATCAAGTAGAGTACTGTAACATTGAGGTATGCGCATCTCTTGAACTCTCTTCGGAGTTAACTTTGTAGGTGAGTTCTGAAATGGATTAATCTGTTCAAATGAGGTTATAAATACTTTCATAGTGGCTTTAATGATGTAAATAGCTTGAAATTAGCACTACTATAATGTTTGATTTAAAAAATAGTCGAACCAAAAATTGTGGCTAAAGACGAAGGTACGATGGTCAAACTGGTGGGCCGTTAACTTTGTGACGGACAACCAAGTTGACCGTCAGAAGACTAAATACAGATGTACCTTCTGTATAAGCCAAGATGGTCAATTTGGTGGACAGTCAACTTTGTGATGGACCATCAAGTTTATCGTCAGAGGACTCATGATTTTATGGAACACTGCTTAAGGGCTGACGGCAGAGTTGATGGACCATCCCACCACTGGTGGATCGTCAAATCTACCGTCATACCATATTATCCACTATTTTGATTGTGTTTGAATTTAGAATTAATTTCTTAAGCATTTATCAGGTGATATGGCTCCTAAACTTCCACAAACCAGAAGAGGAAGATCTCAACAATGTAGGAATACGTCCACACTGGCTTACAACATGAGACAAAATAAAAGAGAAGCTCTCATACTCTCCCAGTCTGAAGAGAAGAGTAAGAGTACCTCTAGCAGTTCAAGTTCAAGCCGCGATAAGGCAACTGTTACTGCAACTCAACCATTTCCGGTAGAAGGTAAAACTGAAAATGTTATTGTGGAGGATCAAACGGAAGTTTCGGATGCTAAAGATGAACCAAAGAGTGATGATATTATTAGGTGGAAGTATCCACAGATTTGAGAGGCTATGAGATGGAAGATAGAGGGAGTACAAAAAATGTTCTATGACGTGTTGACACCCACAGCTCAAGGGATCAGAAAATCATTCATAGAGGAACATCAAATTATGACAACAGAACTTCATGAATATCCAGAGTTAGAGAACCAATTCAATGAATATGGACTGGCATGGTTGAGAAGACCACCCGGGGAGTACCAACCGAATTGGGTAAGAGAATTCATCACAAATTATCTATGTTTTGTAAAAGCGGAATGCCCAAAGGGGACTCCAATCTCAAATAGACCAAATAGGGAGTCTGTTCCAGTTCGAGGGGTCACTGTTGATATCTCAGCCCAAACAATTAATAGGATGCTATTCGGGCCAGGATATGAGGCTCCACCTGTTGTCCCAGATTTTGAATATAGAATGTGAAATGCTTCTGATCAGAGACATTGGGCCTCTTCTTTATTGACCGATGATGGAAATCCTTCCTGGTTGATGTATCCCAAAGAGCGCTTTGCAAAGTTCACTCTTAGCTTTAAAGCTAAGTTATAGTGGGCTATTGTTCGGTTGAGGTTAATGCCAACAAAAAGAGACAGAAATTTGGATCATCATAGAGCATTAGCAGTAGCTATTTTTGTTTCAAGACTATAAATTGACTTTGGCCAGCTAATTGCTGACGAGATGTTCGTGCGGGCACATAAAGTGACCACTTGTATACCTTTCCCATATTTGATCACTGGGTTATGCAAACAAGCCGGTGTGCCTCTGATCGTTGGGGTTGACAACGAAGTACAGGATACACATAGGCAGGACATTAAGAATTCAAAGGATGAATTGAAATTCAAAATTCGGGTGACCAAACCTCCAGTATATCAGCCTCAGTCTACACTAGCTCCAGAGACCACAGAAATGCCTGAAGGTATGCCTTTACCTATCACCACATATGTAACACCTGATTATGTACCTTAGGGCACATCTACAGGGTCAGATTCTACATAGTTTTCTGGGGGAGCGGTGTTTGTAGAATATTGGTTCAACCAGCATAATTTTATTAAGGTGGAGATGAATCAAAAGCGGTTTCAGAAACCGCTAGAAAAGTAGGCTAGATATTTCAAACCTTTTGTGGATAAAATTATGGACAAAGAAGTTAGGCTATTTCAAACTATTCAAGCTAGAATAGATAGCATGGAAGCTCATATCAACAAAAGGCTAGATTCACTGTCTCTCCCTGATCTTTCCAAGCTCATGGCAGAGTTTGAGCAGGCAAAGACTGACATAGCTGAGTTAAAAGAGAAACAGTCACAGCCGCCTTCATTTGACTTGACTTTAGCGATAAGTGATAATGATAAAGGCATTCTGTACCTGATGGGTAGACCTATGAAAGACAAAGGAAAGCAGCAAATGGATGAAAAAGCAGCAAGGAAAAAAGAAAAAAGGAGGAAGAGAGAAGCCATGTCACCCAAAGAGTTAGATAAATATATCCTAAAAAGAGCTACAAAGAGGTCAAGGAACAAATCTGAAAGGAAACAATGAGAAGCAGAAAATGAAGCGGCAGGAGTCACTACTAGTGCTTCCCCAAAAAGGGAGCGAAGTGCAGGATCAGTTTGAGAGACAATTCCTCCAATTGTTGAGATTGAGGTTGTGAGTGCTCCTACCACCATAGGAGCCAACATTGAGCAAGGGGAGGACACAGGAACATCACCCCACCCGACAGATGCCTCAGAGGAATAGGAGGCAAAGTAAGTAGCCCAGTCCAACCATGTTCGATAATTCATTTCTTTGAGGACAATGCTTATTTTTCTGTGTGGGGGGGGGGTGTATTTACATCATGGTTGAATGTTGTTGCCAATATTCTGAATCCAATCATGTACTATCTAGTAGAAATTGCATGTCTAGTTTGTTTTTATTATTGCATTTCAATTCTGCAAGTTGTGATGTAAATACATTTGTGTAATGTTTAATGATTATCTATGAATGATTTTTGTTTCAGTACTTCATTGTAAATATGGGTAATGGATGATGTTGGCATAAGACTTTGAGCAGGTGTATGTAATTGCTTACTCTGTCATGTAAACATGTGTATATAACTCTCAATAAGTCTGTATTTAGCATTAGTCTAGAAGAGGTGCATGAAACATGCGATGATCATTCCAAGAATTGCAAAAAAAGTTTAATTTCGTTGCCTGTGGGTATGAGGTTTTACTTGCAGTTCTTTCATAAGTTAAGACCTAGAACTTGCCCGAGTCATTGATACAGTCTTCCAAGGGAGTCATTAGGATAGGATAATAGGCCTCCATGTACTTTGATCCTATCTACCCTAAAGAAACAACCCTACCAGAATAATTATCCCCTTTGTACCCATCTTGTGCCTTTTAAACCCATTTTAAAATCCTGTCACTGTTAGTTACTCTCCGTAGAGCTTCAATATTCAGATCTAGCTTGGGCTAAATACAAAGCATTGTATATTTCAAACTTACACAAAGCATCTAAGTTGAGGGTGGCTAATTTCAAAAATGAAAATCCAAATGGAAAGTAAGTTAGAATTTAAATAGAGACAATTGGTCGCTGACTGCATCAGCATGAGTTAAGGGTAGTTGAAAGAAAAAGAGAAATTTATTCTAAAATAGCAAATTAAGGTTGAAAAGAGGCTAGCGCAAGGTGAGTTAAGTCTCAATGAGTCACTTTACCTAAGACCATACCCCAGCTGACCCAAAACCTTATTGCAAGACTTGAAAAGACCTGTTTGATCCTAGTAAGTCAACCTTGAGGAAGTGTCGTATGGCTTGGGCAAGCCTATGGCTACTTAGACTATGGTTGTAACTTCTTTATGAGTATGAGAGTTAAACTGTGTCCAAATCATAAAATGAGTGGTGGATTTAATTGTTGTGAGGGCAACCAAAGTTTACTGAACTTTGCTGTTTTTTGTAGAATGTAACATTCATGCTTATGGGCTGAACTACGATAATTGCTAGGTGTGAATCCTGAGGTGTTAAATGCATGTGATTGAACTGATGAGTGAATAGTTGCATCAAAATATTTCAATGGTTGGTTGCATGTCATTTTATTGTTCATGAGTGCAATTAGGTGCTGAACTGCATGAGGACAAGCAATTATCTTAAGTTGAGGGTGTTGATGTTCCGGTATCTTACGGAACAGTTATCATCATTTACTTAGGAAAATTGTACGTTTTCGAGAAACCAAAGTGTTATTTAATAAAGTTTTTAGTACTTTTAGTGAAAGGAGATAACCACCGAAGAAAACTAGAAAAAGTAGCAGAAAAGAGAGTTTGACGGTCAAAATAGTGGACCGTCAGTCCTGTGACAGACCACCAGGTGGACCGTCAAGATGAACCAGAACATGGCATCCTAAAGGACTTAGTTACGATCAACATGGTGGACCATCAGTCTTGTGACGGACCACCAATGTCACCGTCAATCCTTATCTAGAAACCACCTCTCAGAAGGACTTAGTGACGATCAACATGGTGGACCATCAGTCTTGCAACAGAGCAACAGTGTCACCGTCAATCCTTATCCAAAAAGCACCTCTCAGAAGGACTTAGTAATGATCAACATTGTGGACCGTCAATCTTGCGACGGACTACCAATGTCACCGTCAGGCCTTATCCAGAAGTTGTGATTTTGAAGAAATGACTGACAGACCAGATGGTGGACCATCAACACTGCGACGAACCACCAACTTGGACTCGGCTTTTCTTCTTTTAAATTTTAAATTCCTTTTTTATCTAGGAACATAAAAATACCAAATTCTAGGGTTAAGAGACTTACCTTTTATCTTTTACAAGTTTTATCTTCTATTGAAACTCTCTGTAACCTAGTACTTTGGGGGATTGATAGAGATCTGAGAGAAGTTTTATCATTGAAGATTGTTTACTGAAGATTCCAGAACTGATTCTTGGGATTCTTTGTAAGTGAATTCTAGATCTTTTATGAATAATACAAGAATTATTTCTCCTTCGTAGATGGAGTTTTGTAGCTAAGATCCCATAACTAGGGTTTTGGGATCCTTAATGTGAAAAGCATCTATGGGTTGTGAATCAAATTGAGTTGCATGACTGAATGATATTGTATAAACCTTTCTTTAATTTAACGACTTTTCTTGGTTGCAAACTTGAAAAGTGAGCCCAAGAACATCACTTGTCTGAAAGAAAAGTGTTTGTTGGGAAAAGAAAGTGTTTACATGAATTCTAAGGGCCTTAACCTTTAGAGTAATGGCAAATTCCCTAACAGGATTAGCTTACATGAGAAATTTGGTTGAAAGAACAATGCATCCTTTGAGTTCGAGAGAAGTTTAGGATAATCTATCCACTTAGGTTGAGAAACTAAGGGATATAGAATAGGTCTCAACTATTCTTGCAATTGAATTTGCTAAATAGAACTCATAAGTGATTCACAACCCGAATTGTGCTAGCGTATTGGTTACCATAGCCTTGGTTATTTTAATCTCATAAAGTTACGAATTACAAAGTGAATCATTTGTTAGAATACTCTTGTTATAATTAATTATTTTATAAGTTAAAAACCAAAAAAAAACCTTATTCAGGAACCTCTGATCAACAGTCTAGTAACGATTACAATAATTAGTGAGCTCAGTATTCCCTGTAGGATTCGACACCCAACCTAGTTAGATTCTATAGTTGACAGCGACTGCTTGCACTTTCTAACGAGAGTTATAATTTGGGCATATCAAATATACAATAAAAGAATCATTATCCTTGGGTAGGATCACAATCGAAGGAGATGTCATCTTATCCTTCAACTTCTTGAAGCTACCCTCACAAGTATCGGACCACAAAAACTTCACCTTATTTTGAGTTAACTTAGTTAATAAGGCAACAATCAAAGAGAAACTCTTCATAAACCTCCTATAATACCTATCTAAATCCAAGAAGCTCCAAAAATTGGTTAGAGTTGTGCATATAGGCCACTTCTTAACTTCCTCAACATTCTATGGATCCACCATAATTCCCTCACTCGAAACAACATGACCCAAAAAAGTAATAATAATCAACCAGAACTAACACTTTGAAACTTAGCATATAGAAACTGATCCTTAAGAGTCTACAACACTATACAGAGGTGATTGGCATGATCCTCCTCACTCTTGGAGTATACCGAAATGTCTTTAAGAAATACAATGACAAACAATCCGAGAACTGACTAAATACCTAATTCATAAGATCCATAAAAGTTATTGAGCAATTAGTCTATTCAAAAGACATGACCAAGAACTTATAGTGGCCATACCGAGTACAAAAAGAATTCTTAGGGATGTCCACATCCCTAATCTTCAACTAATGATAACCCAACCGAAGATCAATCTTAGAAAAGTACTTAGTAACCTGAAGCTGGTTAATAGGCCGTCAACCCTAGAAAGAGGATACTTATTCTTCAAAATAACCTTATTCAACTGCCAATAATTTATGTACATCCAAAAGGAACAATCATTCTCATGCATAAAAAGAAGAAGAACACCCCATGAAAAAACGGTAGGAAAAATAAAACCCTTATTAAGAAGATCTTGTAACTGCTCCATCAGTTCATTCAACTCAATAAGAGCCATTTTGTAAGGAGGGATAGAGATAGGATGTGTGTTTAGAAAAAATATCAATCTCAAAGTCTATTATCCTATCTGGAGGAATACTAAGAAGATCATTAGGAAACATCTCATGAAACTCACTAAAAACAGGGTGAAATTGCAAAGAGGGATCCTCACAATTAGAATCCTTAACTCGAACTAGATGATAAAGACACCCCTGGGAAATCAATTTATGGGCTCTAAGATAAGAAATGAACCCCCCTTAGGAGCTAGAGAACTAGCTTCCCACCAAATCATCAGTTCATTTGAGAATTAGAAATTAACCTTTTGGGTCCTACAATCAAGAGATGCATAGCACGAATGGAACCAATCCATCCTAAAAATAACATCAAAGACTAACATATCCAGCTCTATCAGATCCACCAGCATCTCCCTACCACAAATAGATAACGAACAGTCCCTATAGACTTTTGTAGCCACATAGAGTTACCCACAGAGATAGACACAAAAAATGTCAGAAATACACTCAAGTTCGAAACTAAATAAATAGCCACACAAATGGTCATATAAGAAAGAGTAGACCCCTAATCAAGTAAAAAACACATGTCACAAGAAAAGAGTTGTAATATACTAGTGACAACATTAAGAGAAGAGTCGGATCCCTAATAGATGGAAAGAGCAAAATACGGTTCTGACCCATACTAGAGCCAGTGGTATCACCCTTTGACGCAAGATCTGAAGAAGTAGTAACTGTAACCTTATTTAATCCCATAGCAACTCTAGTTGAAGGACACTCTCGTTGTAGGTGACTAAGCTTACCACACCTAAAAAAATGATTCCTTTTATCATTATATACTCCACAATGCACCTGCCCATAAGAATGACAAGAGGGATAACATGGAGCTGACTGAGCTCTACTGGCATAAGACTGGGCACCTTGTTCCTTAAACCCACTATCAGTCTGAAATTGATTAACAACAGACGACTTTAGATATAGAGCACTAGCCATAGAATAGGAACAAAACATCCCCACTTCTTCTAATACCACTGCCTTCCATCTCTAGCATTATTCTACTAGCCTCCACCCTACTCAGAATACCTATATTTCATACTCTACCTCTCCCCTATTTTAGCTTTCTTTAATATCTCATCCTCCATTTATTGCATGTAAACTACTATCCTAGAGATATTCATGTCATTATTTAGTAAGGTGGCCTTGTACTCCAACACCAAGTGCCGAGACAAGCCCAAAGAAAACTTTATCATCCTAGCCCTTATGCTAGAAACTAGCTCAGGATCATAGAAAGACAACTGATGAATTTTTAGGAAGTAATCCTACACACTCATCTTATCCTATTTCTGATTCACAAACTCCCCATCCTTTACTCCCTCAACTCCTGAGGAAAGAAATGACCAATAAAATGACCAAATAAGTCACCTCATATTGCTGGATTAGCAATATTTCTCTAAATTGTTCCCACTCCTGATACCACTAATATGCCATATCCTTTAACTAATATGTAGCGAACTCCACACCGCGAAAGTCAAAAGAATATATTACCCTAAATATCTTCTCTATCTCATCAACGAATCCTTGAAGATCATCTTCAATCTTAGAGCCAATAAAGGTTATGGTGTTCAACCTAATGAATTGGCCAACCCTAGTGACCTCAGAAGATAGAGTAACAAAACCAATATGATCAGGCTGATGAGATTGAGAAGTCACCAACTGAGTCAGCAGATGAATAGACCAACGGAACTCGACATTAAACACACCCCCTAAGACATTGGGGTAGAATTACCATTATCTTGAAAATCCCGATAAATACTAGTAGGGACTGGTGGAACTCAATGAAAAGCAGACCCTAGACAGGGTCTGTACTCCATAAGTAGAACAAGTTCCATCTATATTATCCTCAGGTGGTACAAAGAGGTTCCACAAGTATCAAATCCTTGGGGAGGCATAATTTGAAATTCAAACAAATAAAATTAGAGGAGTTTTCAAGACCTTAGACTCTATAGATAAAAAATAGATCACAAGAAAGGGAAACATTCCCAAATATCCCATAGCCTCTCCTTATAAGTGTGGCGTGCTATACACGTATAGAAGAGACTCTACTTCACATAGCTTTGTGTATACCTAATTAACTATGAACCTAGGCTCTGATAACAACTTTTCGTGACCTAAACTAAGGCCTGGACATGACGGGTATCTCAACTCCACCGTGAACCAAAGACCTCCCCCTTTGCCTAGTGAAATAGAACAAAATACAACTAGCAGTGAATGAATTCCAAATATATAATAAGATAGAATAAGCAATAATAAAAAAATATAAAAAATCCATAATACCAACTCTTAATCCTTTGTAATTGAAAAAGCATATAAATAGACTAACACCATTCTAAGTTGGGACATACCCCTGACAATAGCCAAAAAGGTAACCAAAGAACTAGTCTATGACAAAAATTAGAACATAAAGTAACAGGACATCCAAAATAAGGAGACTCACCACTTCAAGCTAACTCTTGAATAATCCGAGGAGCATCTATCATTGCGCAGGAAAAGCAAAAGTATCTATGGTCCTTTCATTGTATGGGGATGCAACATCCAGAAATTGTAAATAGGTTGAGCGATAGCATGTAACTCTGGGATAAGAGAATAATATAGTACAATGATCTACAATTCAAAATCATTCAATGTCAATGCATATAGTTATATGAATATACATATATATAACATGTTAGGATAGGGAACAAGGCTTAGTATGAACTTTAAAACATTATCCTAGATTGTGTAGCATAACCATCATAATAGTACTCATGGGCTATATTGGCCTAACTCTTACCGCCTGGTGAGGCCCTAGTCCATGTAACCGTATGAACTAAAGGGAAATCATAAACATACATACATAGAGGACTCGATCCTCCAGGTCATATATCAAGGGTGACATGAATACCCAATCATAAATCAAGAGTGACTCAAACACTTGGTCATTTAGACCCCTATGCCAGAAAATATGGTTTTCATTACTATTTCTCACTTGACCTCCACTTTCTTGGAAAACTACACAACTCCCTTTAAGCCTAAATTAAACCATTTAGAACATAATTCATTTATATAATCAAGAGTCATAAATTAAGAAAATATCAACTGGTATCATCATATTGATGATAGCTTGCAAGCATATGCTAATTTGACAAATATAATCAATTAGTTGTACGAATCTAACCCATTAATTAACAGAACTCTAAATTTCTAAGTAGGAACAAAAAAATTTATCCAAGTAGGATCCTACCCCTCATTATCTAATAAGAATGCAAAATCCCAAGTAGGAACAAAATTATTTAGTCTAGTGAGACTCTAACCTATTGCCAATAGGACTATTAAATTTTAATTCAAAATCGTTGCATGATCACCAAGACCTTTGAAAAGAAAACTTAGCCACTTATGGAAGGCATTAGTTCAAAATAATAGGCAAAACCAAATGATAATTCGCATTCAAAACCAATCATGTAATTGGGTTGAGGTTCTCATCAATTTTAATACCAAAAAGCCAATTATTTGGGGATATCCACAATCCCATTCCATAACCATGCCTATTCATCCCTATGGAATTACAAATCATTAATTCAAATCATAATTATTCCATAAAATACATGGTAAAACATTTAAACAATAATTATCAAAAACCCTCAACTAATCATTAAAAACCTGTATCCAAAATCATGTGAATATCGAAGCAATTTATACCATAATTTAAAACATAAATTTAGAGAGAGAGATACATGCTGTAATCACCAAGAAATTTGGAGAAGAAACCATACTTGAGCCCTTAAAGACCAAACTCTTGAAACCCTAGCTCTGTGTTTGAATAGGGAATTTAAGAGAAAATAGAAGAATAATTATTTGAGTAATAAGATGTTTTGAGGTACCTTAGGGTATTTTAGGTCGTGAGTCCCTATTGGGGAAAGAGGGAAATGTCTAAAGTTCCCTTTAAATAAAAGTTGAAAAGTGATGCCAGTTGCCATGGGTCACCTTACAGATCATGATGACTCTTTACGAGTCATCACCATGACTCATGGTGTAACCAAAATCTCAAGGAACCCACACTAGTCTTACTATGAGTCGTGCCTTATGAGTTAGATTCAAATAGTATGACTCATTATAAGCAATTGTAGTCTACACAGTAACTCTATGACCCCCTCTCTGGCGACCTATGACTCGTATAGAGTCTTGATGACTTATTGAGTTTAGTCATACTAATAATAAACATCTTGGAAAACCTTATTGGTCACCTTATGATTGGAGTACTACTACCCATAATAACACCTTACAACTCGTGAGGTAAGTCATAGGTTGGGCAGTAAGCTTAACTCAAAAACTTTTCAAAGGCCTATATTTTTAGGGTGTTACAGTTATTGATAGAGCACCATGACTTAGCCTAATTAATGGTGAATTGACCCTTAAGGTAAAATACTTATTATGCTTCTAGAATCCTACTAACCTAGGTTGCTGGCATGTTAGGAATAGTTGAGGATAATAACCCTTTAGTATAAGGTTATTATGTTACTCGGTGGATTATGAGGGCTTCTCAAATTATGATATGGATATGTCAAATACGCATTGGTGTGCCTAAGGCCATGATTATAATATTAATTGGATTACGGGAAGTGATTTATCCTTGTAATGGACATGGCCGTGGTTTATAAACATTAGATGTTTGTAATTATATTATTTGGATAATGGTGACGGCTTGCATAGATTTGGTACACTCATGCTCACTAAAATAGGAAATGGTACGATTCCAACAAAAATTATGTTTTTACTACTATTTTTCCTAAAAATTAATTTATTCCCACTTTTCACTTTTAAAAGGGATTCTTTCATAACATAATTGTACCACCTTAATGAAGGATTTGTGAGTCTTTAATACTAAAAATGAAGCTTTAGAGATTTGAATAGATTTTGGTCCACTATTTTAATTCTAATTTTTACCTCAATCAAGAGAGATTTCGACCCTATGTACACTTTATAATGATTTAGACCAAGAACTCCACCGATTGCGGATTAAAGACTTACGTTCTCTTTTAGCCATGGTCCAAGTTTAGGCATCGATGTGCATATACATCTCTCTAGTGCTGGGCAGAATGGATTGATGATGATGATGTATATTGAAAATCCTTGATCAGGACAAGGTCGATGTATACGATTACTCCCAATACCCCTAGGGGACCCTTCGTCCGTGAGAATCAAGCTGTAGAAGAGAGGTCGCTGTAGGTCCTACCTTTATGAGAAAACGAGCTGAAGGAGGTGTATTTACTGTGTTACATTATGGTACTTGGTTTAGCTTTAGTAGTATGGGTCATACTTTGCATTCATCCTTACATGTGTATTTTCTATCACTAATATGCGCTTATATCTATGAGCCTTATGAGGGGTTGCATAGGTATAGGTGATAAGTATATCTTATGGTGTATTGGTTGTGCTTATTAGGCCTTTCGGGTTATGGGGCCCAGTTTAAGTATTGTCTCTTTAGGCTAGCCGTTTACTGTATTATGTTATCATTATTGTTAGTTCATCATAGGTTGATTATTAAACTAGTACTGAGATTTGAGGTATGATTTTCATTCCCTTATTTTATAATTATTTTATTATAAATAATTATCTCATATTTAGATATATGGATTAGAGACCCCAATTACTCTAGCATTAGTTTCTGCTATGATTAAGAGGCCTTAAGATGCTAGGATGACTACTTTAGGTTGTACCTTTGAGTTAGCCATATTTGTGATACTAGGATAACTACTTTAGGTTGTACCTTTGAGTTGGCCCCATATATATATATATATATATATATATATATATATTCATATTTAGTTATGGAATTTCCGTATATCCCTCCATTCCTTCATTATTCAAGTTGTATATCCATCCCTTGGCCTTGTATACTACTACATGTATATCCTTCTTTTTCTCTTTAATTATTTATTGGACAGCGATGTATGGTATAGTTCATAGGTCTCTAAGCTTGACTAAAATAGGATAGTTTATCATTATTCCCTCCTTAGTCTTACTATGTTAGTTTCTTTGATATTCGGGTATAGTTTACTTTCCTTCTTGAATCTAATTTATATTTGCATTAGTTTTGGAGCCTAGTCGATACTTTCCTATGGAGTACCACATGTTTAGTAATCATACTACACTTCTATATCCTATAGATCATAGTAAGCTTTCTCATCATTCTTGTGTGCATTGCGCAGAGCAACTATGGTTTTGAGGCATAGGGTGAGCTCCTGGCATTCGGAGTACTACTATTCTCCATCTTATATACTAGACTAGTCTCTATGTTGTATTCATAAATGGTTTGCATTTGCATATTCATTTAGTACTTTATTTTATAGTCTTATTGTTTCAAAAGATCTTCTACCGAACCTACCAGGTTTTGGGACTATATTATGTATTTTAGTCTTTTATTATATTTATTCGGCATTTTTCCTTATTTTCTCTTGGTAGTCCATTACTAGTATTTGCAAACTACGAGTGGGCTTACCTACTAGTGGGTTATATGTTATGACCTGATTTCTTAGGTCACGATGGCACCTATTATAGCCCATAAGTAGGCAAGCCAATTCGTAGCCCGAAACTACTAGTTATATATAACCAAGAGAAATGAAGGACGAATGCAAAATAAACAAAAATAAAGTCTAAAATACATAAATAGTCCCAAAATCTTGTGGAATCAGTACAAGAGCTTCTTCTTTTAATAATGATACATAGTGAAGTACCAAATGAATATATAGATGAAACCATCACTAAATACAACAAATAGACTAGTCTAGTGCATAAAAGGGATAAAAGTAATACTCCGAACACTGGGAGCTCACTCTATGTCCCCGAACCATAGTTGCACCGCATAACACACACAATAACAGTGATAACCTATACTATAACCTGTAAGTTGTTGAAGTGTAGTATGAGTATCAAACACATTGTACTAAATTGGAAAATACCAAATGACCTCCAAAGATAATAAAAATATGCATAACATGTAAGTAAAAATGTAAACTACACCAAAATATCCAACGACATCATAATAAAGCTAATGAGATAATACAAAAAAACTATTCTATTCATATCCAAGAAACTAACATAATAAGGATGGGGAGGTATTAAGGATTAACTATCCCATTCTAGACATAATCATAAACCTTAACACCATACTATATATCACTAGATAATATACAAATAAAGGGTAAAAGTAGGATATATATAATAGCACATGGTGAAGGAATGAATATATAATCTGAATAACTGAAGAAAGGAGGGGACATACAGTAATGCCTTAGCTATATATTGATAGCTATCATATATATATATATATATAACATCAACTTAAGGTACAACCTATGTTATCAGACTAGCATCTTAAGGCTTCATAGTCATAGTAAGAACCAGTACAACTATAATTAGGGTCGCTAATCCATACATCTAATCATGAAATAATTACTCATAATAAAGCAACCATAAATGAAGGAATCCAAAACATTCCTTGAATCTTAATGCCAGATCATTAAGCAATCTATCACAAACTAGCCATAATAGTGATAACAATCATAATAATAATTATAACAATATGAGTAATTGGATAATATGGAAAAACAATACCTAATTGAGAATTTCATAAAACATCACCTATATAGGCTCAGAAGGTTCAATGAACACTCAGCAATAACAGTCAGTGCTGCAAGCAACACTTATGTCAACACCTATGAAACCCCGCATAAGGATAAAAAATATAGGGTATACTGGTGATAGGCAATGTGCATGCTAGAATGAGTCCATAATACCATAACCAATTTGAATACCATAAAGTAACCCAATGTATAAACTCATCTCATCAAGATCATCATTAATCACCGTATTCGATCAAAAACTTATATCATTAATATCATTATCAATTACTGAACTTGAATCAAAACTTATGTCATCAATATCATCATCAATCACTGAACTTTAAATGATAGTCATATCAACTAAATCATCATCAATCACCAAACATGAATCAAAACTTATATAATCAATATCATCATCAATTAACTATTCATTCAGTACAAAATGTGTATGTATATATATGTATGTATGTATGCAAGTGCATGACTAGAATCATAGATAAAAGAGTGTAAATCCATAAATCCATTGTCCTGGGTAAACTCCATCACTAAATCTTCATAAAAGTGTAGAAAGGGTCAGAATCTCTCATGACCTAGGTAAATAGTAGTAGTAACACTGTGGACCAGAATCCATCTTGGTCTAATCTAAGATTTTCATTATTAGTCATGAAGGCTCATAAGTTATTTATTAAGATGATACAATTCCCATTATCTATAAACATATTTTAAAAGTAAAAACTGGGAACAAATATCTCTTTAGGAAAAGAGTAGAAAAATCATAGTTTCAGTTGGAATCATACCATTACCTATCTAAGTGATCATAAACCTACCAAATCTATGCATGACATCACCAGTCTCCACACATTACAATTATAAGCATCAATGGCTACAGACTTCATCCACTACCTTTACAAGGATAAATATTTTTTGTAATCTAACTAATATCATAAACAAGGCCTTGGTTTCAATAACATGTTCGGAGTAACTAAAATATCATAATCACAAACTTAGGCCCATATATATATCCAACATAACCATAACATTATCCCGGCCTTAGGCCCAAAAATATATATCCAGTATAATCATATCATAATTTGAGAAACCATTATAATCCACTAAGTCACAAAGAAAACCTTATGCTAAAGGTTCATTAGTCTTAACTATGTCTAATATCAGGGATCATTAACCAATCTGTTATGGACTAGCCATAAAAGTAATAACAATTATAATAATAACAATAACAATAACAATGCATGTAATTGACTAATCCAGACAAACAATACCTATTCGAGCGTTTCATAAACTAACACCTACATAGGCTCAGATATTTCAATCACTGCAAAACAACAATAGTCAGTGCTACAAGCAATACTTATATCTATACATATGCAAACCCCATAAGGCTGATAGATATAGGGCATACTATTGATAGGAAATGTGCATGTAAGAATAAGTCCATCATACCATAACTGATTCAAATGCCATAAAGTAAGATAGTGTATACAATCATCTCATAAATATTATCAGTAATCATTGGAATTGATCCAAAACTCATATCATCAATAACATTATCAATTGTTGAACTTGAATTGGAACTTATATAATCAATATTATTATCAATTGCCAGACATGAAATGAAACTCATATTATCAATCTCATCATCAATCATCGAAGTTTAACAAAAACTTATATCAATAATCAACTATTCATTAAGTAGTAGAGATATATATGTACATATATGTATATAAGTGCACATCTAAAATCAGGACTAAAAGAGTGTAAATCCATAAATCCATTGTTTAGGGTAAACTCCAGGACAAAATCATCATAAAAGTGTATAAAGGGTCAGAATCTCTCACAATCAAGGTAAATATTTGTATTAGCATTGTGTATCAGAATCTAGTTCGGTCAAATCTCTAAGATCATCAATATTAGTTGTTGGAACCCTAATGGTTGCACCACACAGTGAGGGACTATGTCCCTCAAAGTCAATTATTGGAAACAGAAAAGTAAAGTACATGAAAACTAAAGGTTTTGCATGAAAATAACAACACAGAAGATTTAATGTGGAAACCCCCTTTCTCAAGGAAGGAAAAACCACGACTTGCCCTCACAAGCACCGAAGAAATCCACTATAATCAACCTCTTGATTACATACTTGATTTCAGCCTAACTCTACGCTCCTACTGCATGTAATAACTCTACTACAAGCTCATCTTGGTAACTCTAGCAAGGACCCTCTACACTAATTAACTCTAATCAATATCAAAATTAGAAAAATTTACCTAAGCACTCTCATGCATAAACAAAACAAGATATTACTCTTATAGGATGAGTAATTCTCTTACAAATCAGCACTAAAGAACACTTACTCAATCTTTAAACATAATACAAAGATAAGAACATGATCA
Organism: Capsicum annuum; assembly: GCF_002878395.1. Lineage (NCBI taxonomy): Eukaryota > Viridiplantae > Streptophyta > Magnoliopsida > Solanales > Solanaceae > Capsicum > Capsicum annuum. The sequence continues at coordinate 64,679,326 of NC_061122.1, read as the reverse complement.
ATGCTTGAGCAATCTTGAAATGGAGTTTTTGCTGCCTCTCTCTGCTCTTTAGATTTATGTAAAAACTTTTTAATGAAGTAACATCTTTTTCATTTTATAGATGAGTGATGATTCGGGCTAAAAATTCATTAGACCAGGTGTCCTATTCAGTACAGGCAACACCAGTAAGTTTGTTACGTAAGAGGACAAAACTATCCAGACATGCATGCCAGCTGTACTGTACCATGAATATCTAGGGACCTTGTCCCTTGCAATTAGCTGATTATCATCAAAACTACATATAGTAATTTTTCCCCTTTATTATGATGACAAACCAACCATACAACTTTGGTCACATCCATCACATGTAATTGGTGCACTTACTACTTTTAAGATAAATGTTCCCCCTATCATCATGCTTTCACTTTCATGCAATAAATGGACCTGGTCACTTGTTGTTACTTACATGAAAAACTTAGATCACATAAGCGCATTTGCTTTTCTATTTCCCTCTATCATTGTGGCTTCCTTCATTCATCTATTCAGTACATCACTTGGCTCCCCCTATCAATATGCCAGTAATATTCATCTGGTACCTGGTCCACTACTATTTACCCTACTCTATGTACTAAGTATTCCTCTTTTTGGAATTATTGAAAAGTTAAAATAGTGAACCAAGAGTAAGTTAAGCACACATTAGTTAACTCATGGACACTTAGGCAATACTAATATGAAGAGTAACTTTGAAATTTAAAAGGAACAAATATAACACAAACAACAAATATTCATTCATAAGTAGACGATAAGTATCATTGCAGTGCATAATTTAAATGTTCTAGGAAAAAACCACAAGAATAAAGAAGGATTAACGAGTGAAGGACTGGGAAAATAATTTTGAAAGAGTAGAGTCATATTGTTGTTGAGATGCCTTAACTCTGCATTCAGGCTAAAGACCTCATTAGTTAAGATTGACACCCTATTTTTTAGTTTAGCATTTTTTTTGTTAAACTCCTTCTGAGAAATGCTACCTAATTTAACACATTCAGTTTTGACTAATGTCTTCATGCCAAGCATTTGTAACACAGTCCCGTGGGTTTTATTTTCACGGACAATACCAAATTGGTCAAATCCCTTGTTTAGCCAATATCTATTAGGCATGTCGTGTTTTACATTTCTTTCAAGAACCACTTTGTGAATGTGTTCCATCATTAAAGCATGTAGATTAATGAATTCAAAGCTCCTAATTCATTCTATCACATACAAATCAGTGTCAAAGGCAATGCTTTTCTTTTGTGATCTAGGTAGAATCACCTTATTGATAAAGTCAAAGACCTATTGAAACTCACTCTTGAGTGATTTCCTATTCACAATTGAAACTCACTCTTGAGTGATTTCCTATTCACTGCAGCTACAAATTTTTCTTTGACCTTTGATGCATTAGCTAAGAATTCTATTGAAGATAACTACTTTAAGATAGTTCTGACACCATATATAGGAACTTCCAAAATTCTTCCTAGTGTTTTTTCATTCATCTTTATTTTCTTTCCTTGGACATGTGCAGTTAGATTCATTCTATTTTCTAATAATTCCAAAGAGAAATAAAATTATTTGACCATCTCACTAAAAACAATGGGAATAGGTCCTTCCATAAGATGAATCCAACATCAGTGTTTTACCAGCTCAACTTGTTCCATCATACTAGGTTCTGTTAGCACATTTGAATAAAAAATCCTTCTAATTAACACCTTTTGATTTTTCTAGAACATGTTTCTAATTTCCTTAGATACCACCCTACTGATCTCCCAATTCTTTCTTCTATTATAATTGATCACCAATTCTTTTTCATTTACTTTCCTTTTCTTAGGAATAGGCCCCTCAAATGTCAGCAGTTTCTCAGTAAACTTTCTAGACTTTTTTTAAAAATTCTTGGTGTTTTACAGACATTGGTTATCCTATGATCAACTATGCTCATTACTGGGATAATTTACAATAATATGAGGTTTTTAGCTACCCATGTTTCATTCATCATAACTTTATCAGAATGGTTTGAGGGTTCAAGGGTAATTCTACTTCAATATGTTGAGTAATGAAGGAGTTGGGATTTAAGATATTAAGAACAGAAGGCTATTTTTAGCAATGTTTAGGAATGGATTTTTAACAATTCTATGCTCAAAATACTTTGAAGGACATGAAAATAGGAGAACTATAGCAATCAGGTAGGTCCTTTTCATAGAAGGGCTAATTGGGATTTGGATTTTCCTTTTTGATGAGAGAATTAGTGGGTACAGCAGGATTTAAGGAATAATGAGTACCATGAAGGGTTTTCTTATGGGAAAAGGATATGATCAATTTCAAATTTTAGGGGACACACCTTTTGTTTACAATAGGACAACCTTTTTTTGAAACAAGGAAAGGAAGGACACACTTTTTTCTTGATAGAACAAAAAAAAATTTGCATATACAAAATACTAACCTAAGAGATGGGACTAGGTCTATTTATAGATTGTGTGAAACTTCAACTTTATGCTTGTCAGATTTGTCCATCTCAATAGTTCTTTGAATGGGTGTATACCTGCAACAGTATGGTATTGAGTTAGACCAACAAGTACCTAATTTAGCAAGGATACCAGCCTCCCAAACATAAAATATATTTTGAGGAGACACTCATTCACTTCATAGTAGGTCAGTCTAATCTAATAAATCCCATCATCAACTTGTTAGATTCATTACACCACATCATACCAAGATTTATTTTGTAAATAAGTCTGAGGCCAGGTCCTAGACTTGGCATTCTTCAAATGTCCTAATTTTCTTCTGCATTTCTTTGAATTTGCCAGCTTCTTTCACATCTCTGTGAGCTTATTTTGGGGATAGGAATTCTAAAAAGGCCATGAGATTTTTGATGTAGGCTCTTGACTATTCCCATCAGCTACATATAATTTTGACCCTTTTTACCTATTCGCATAAGGCACTTTTCACCTTGAAGTTTCTTAGGAAAGAGAATACAATCAGACCTTCCATAAAAACCTTATGAAATTTCATATCAAGTAGATTGCTTTGATCGTAACCCTTTCTCACTCCTATATTTAGGATAATTTGTTAGGCTTGGGAACTAATTTGAACTTGAGTTTCCAGTATAAGGACGGAGTGTGATTAGATCCTTCTTTGTCCATCTATGTAATGTGAGCTTCGTAATGTTTTACCAAGATATTATTAGCTTCTAATACTTTTCATTCTTGCTCTGAGCCAGCTTTGTTTGTCTTCTTTCAGGTGTCCATTTCTTCAACAGTTAGTGCACAAGGAGTTATATGTTTTCTTTTTGACATTTTGAACAACCTTGCCTTACGACCCAGATGATTGAATTTTATGTTGATACCCAAGGCCCTTACCATTGTTGACTCATGACTAGTCAGGTTAGTAAGGATTTGTTAGGATGAAGTCCACTAAAGGGATTTTTTGAGTTCTTCTGTAAGACGGACCAGGTACCTCTTCAACTCCCCATTCTTCTAGAGTGTAGATATAATATGCTTCTAGGAATCTTCATATTTTTCTTCAAGATCAATCTAAAAGTTTGATGTTTCTTTATTCCCTTTACTCTCAATAACATCTACTTTCTCTAGTTGACTCCCAAAGCTCAGATTTTCAATTTTGAGCTTAGCAACCTGTTGCTTATTTTAAGATATCTGGAGAGTCAAAGATATCAATTAAAGCTCTTGATCTTCTATATTTCCTTCTATTCGATTATTTTTCTCTTTATCATAGCCACTAATAGCATTCTCTAGTTGATTAATTAATCTTAAATTGTCTAATTTCAGCATTGCAACCAATTCCTTAGTTTTAGATATCTGGAAGGTGAGAGCTATCAACTCAAGCTCTTGACTTTCTTCCTTTTCTTCCAAAGCATTTTTTTCATTAGTCATTTAATACATGGAATCAATCATCACATTAGCAAGCTGTTTTATTTTTCTTGAACAGTAATTCTCTAAGTTTTCTTTAATGTCAAAAAGTGTTACCTCATATTTTTCTTCATCTTCATTGTTTTCCATAAAAGAAAATATGAAATCATAGGTCACTATCTTATCCTCCACTACCACCATGAAAATATTTTTCTACTTTTCATCTTCCTCATATTCACCAGAGAAATCTCCGCACATTGCTAGGGCCTACCTTACTGCATAATCAGTTGCAGCCTATCTTCTTAATTTTATAGGTACCTGGTCCCTGTTTCTTCCTTTATCACCTCTAGTGTTTTTATAATTCTGATATGCCATTTTATGCATTAGATTATCCTTAATAAAATGTTCAGGACTTTCGTATCTATGACCTACCCTTTTCCTACTACTCTCACTTCTTTGAAACTGTGTAGTTTGTCTCATAGCTATAGATATTCTTTTTCCAAATAGACAATATCAGTGTCTATCTCAATAGAGTCTAATTTTAGTGCTTTTAGTGCCAGAGATTTTTCCTTTTTTACCTCCATCTTCCATATCTTTCCTATTGTTTAAGTTCTTAAGTTTTCAAATTCCTAATGAGTTCATCCATTGAGAGAGTTTCCAAGTTCATAGGCTCATTGATAGCATCTACTTTGCTTCCCCAGTATTTAGGAAGAACCCTAATGATTTTTCTGATTTGTCTGTATAAAGGAATTACTTCTCCTAAGTAGTGCAACTCATTAGTGATAGAAGTAAACCTAGTATGTATCTCTTTAATAGTTTATCCTTATTTTATTGTGAAGGCTTCATACTGAGTGGTCAGCGTATAAGCATTTGAATCCTTTACATCAGTGATTCCTTCATGAGCTGACTTTATATAGTCCCAGATTTCCTTAGCTATTTCACAAGCAAAACTCTTGTTGTATGCATCAAGTCCTATGCCTTAGACAAGCAATTTGTAGGCTTTATAGTTTTTCTTAATTCTTTTTTTTGTCTTTATCATTGAACTCCCTCCTGCTTTTGATATCCATTCTAGTAACATCTCCTCGTTTGACTGCTCTTACAAGTACATGAGGACCATCTAGAATAATGTCCATTAGATCACCATCTTCATCCATAATGAAGTCAAACATCCTTATTTTCTACCACCCATAGTATTGTCCATGAAATGTAGGTGGTCTAGTGATAGGTTTCCTTTTTTCCAGGTTTAGTGGAGTAGCCATGATAACCAAGACACTTTAGGTGTAAACCTTTTAGAATTACCTTGTTGTAATACTAATTACTTGAACCCTGAGGGTTGCACATCATAGTGTGGGACCAGCTCCCTCAAAGTCAATCACAGGCAACTAAAGACTAAAGTGTAGGAAAACTAAAGGATGTGTAGGAAAATAATAACACACAAGATTTAACATGGAAACCCCCTTGATCAAGGAAGTACAAGCCATTTCTTTTCCTCATAAGCATGAAACGAATCCACTATAATCAACCTTTTGATTATAGACTCGATTTCAGCCTAACTCTAGCATCATTTCTCTTGTATTAACATAACTACAAGCTCATCTTGCCAACTATCAAGGACCCTCTACACTAATTACCTCTAATCAATATCAAACTTAGGAAACTATATCTAAGCACTCTCGAGCATAAAAAATACAAGACATTTCCTTTATAGCATGAGAAATTCTTTTACAAATCAGCACTCAAGAACACTCACTCACTCTTTAAGCATACTACAAAGATGAGAACATAAGAAATGCTTGAGCCATCTTGCAATGGAGTTTCTGCTGCCTCTCTCTTCTCTTTAGATTTGTGCAAAGACTATTTGATGAAGAAGCATCTTTCTTCTTTTTTAGATGAGTGATGATTAACGCTGAAAAATTATTGGACCAGGGGTCCTATTCAGTACAGGCAACACCTACAAATTTGTTACACAAGCAGACAAAACTATGTAGATATGCGTGCCAACTATACTATACCATGAACATCTATGGACCTGGTCCCTTGTACTTAGCTACTCATCAACAAAACTACATATATCAATTTGGACCGTGGTCCCAATATTGCTATATTAAAGGTTGATCTAAACAGACCTCAAAAATAGATTCAAAACTAAAACGGGTAAAACCATCATTATATTTTTGAAATATGTTTTGCATACTCATAAGAGTATACAATATAAAAACCATGCAAAAATGAGTTAAAAACGAGGTTCAAAGTAATGAAAAAATTTTTTCAAGCTTTAACGGCAAAAACCCAAAAACCTATTGTGAAATCTAAAATTTGAAGTTTCTTCAAAGATGTAATCAAGGAAAAATGATAATTGTAAGATTAGGAAACTTACCCATGAAAGAAATCTCGAAAACTCCTTTGGAATCACCCAAATCCAAGCTCCCAAGCCTAAAAAATGGTGAAAATGGGATTTTAATTCTTAACTAGAGAAAAAAATCACAAAAACTAAAATAGATTTGTTCTGAAATGGGGAAAATAGACTTTTAAATTAATAGACAAAGACTACACGATAAAAACACATAAAAAATCATCTAAATCGGAGCCTAACTCCTAAAATGTAAAAACTATGAATATGCGGTCTTATACTCAGTGATTAAGTAACACTTTGATCACTTAAGCAACATGATCAAGGGGTAAAAATTTCTCTTATGAAAATTTTTGGTCGAATACATGACCAATTAAAATGGTCAAAGTTCTCTTTGCGAACACACCAACACCAACAAAGTCAAAAACTTATTTTTGACCCTCAGAACTCATCTGAAACCTCATGAACATAATCCAATAGAGAAATTTAATTGTAAATTGGTGACGTCCAAGATACACCTCCTCCTTGAAATTGATACAGTTGCTGACAAATATAGTAACCCAAAAAAGATTGGGGTCAAATCCCAAGGGAATACATGGAATCATGGCTCTCGACTATTGTAATCAATGGGCATAACTGGAAAAGTAAATGGGGGTCTTTGAGTATCAATGTAGAACTAGTAGAGAATATCAACTTTGGTTGTAGTCTGTTATGAGTGAACACTTGGATTGAGTTCCCCATGTCTTCTCGAGTCCATAGGCTTATCATTCTTTGTTAAACTAACCTGATACCTTGCATACTGAATTGATAAGTTATGTACTTTCTAAAATCTTTTGGACGAGCAGAAGGACTTCACCATTTATATTTTTAGTCTCAGGATGTTGCCTTACTAACCCTTATCTTGATCTTAGTGAACTGTAACCTTTTGAGTATCTAGTTATTTGATAAAATCTGACCATCTTACTTAGATAAAATCTAGAAGCGTGGATCGATAGTTAAACACCAAATTGTTGTTTCTTTATCTTTTCCTAATCGCTACTCCTCTTTTATAGTAAGTATCAATAATGTTAGCAGGATCCTAACATGTACACCCGTTAAGAAAACTATTAAAGTGAAGATAAAGCAATGCATGCATGGGCATTGGTTCAAAACAATTATACCACTTCCCCTACTTTGTCAGTCCATTTAGTTTTCCACAACTCTAGCTATGGGTTTTTAGCCTCTCATGCTTATGAAGTAATCAACAACATTCATGATTGAAAGCATAAGATGAAATCACAATAAGAAGAAGTAAAATCCAAAGTATTAATTGAATTAATTAACCAAATCAAATACAAGAGAATTCCAAGACTAAAATTGAATCTCAGAATCAAAATATGTTTGTGAGTATGATGGGTGTGTAACATCTATTATAAAAACACATAAGGGGTATTTATCGTACATAAGGAAACCCTTAAACAAAGCCCAATGAAATAGATTAAAAAAGGTCGGTGGCTACTTATGGTCCCTACATACGCCCTAACCCTGGGCATAGGTAGTACTTGCAGCCTGCAAGGTTGGCGCAAGTAGTAACCACAAGTGTCCTAACCAAAAAATCCTGCAAGTTAGCTCTCGGGATTTTGGACTTCTGACACATGCTTTGCCCATATGTGGTCAACATATACCATATACGTCATGTTAACTTAGCAAGTGTCGGTAATTATCTTTTTAGCTCTCATTCAATTCCTGCGCATGCTTTGATCACAAAAAAGTTGGAAAGTGTATTAAACATCCATAATCGCTCTAATAAGTATCTGAAAACATATTTTTTCTATAACACATCAACACCCTCAACTTAAAACATTTGTATGTCCTCAGGTAACAAAACAAAACAAAAAAAATGATGCCTAACTAGGAGAATCTAATTATTCTAGGAAGTCAATCAACACTTTAAGCTTAAAATACAACACCCTCTCTAACCTTACATTTCAAGAAAAAATCTGTATTAACTTAAAGCACAACAATGTGAAGAAATGGGATCAAGGTATGTAATTGCATTAAAAATAGATAACCACACATATGTACAAGTTACACTACCCTAAACACGCAAATATCCAATAATATAACTCATGTGCCCTCATAACAAAGAAGTCCCACTTACTAATATAAAATCATACATGTCAATGTAGGGATATTCAAGAGATACTCACCCTCAGAAAAGAAGTTCCAATCAATGTGAATAAAATACCATAGGCTTTTTCTTATTTTCTTTTCCTTAGTTTTCAGATAGTCAAGTTAGGATCACTATCGGACTTTTCTCAGCTTGTAATGTAGGCTTGGGGGCTGGTATGGTACATATGGACATATCAAGTGACTATGCCTCCTTGGCACTTCAATAACCTTGGGTCTTAATTACTAGCCAATTTTTTTTTATTTCCTCCCTTATTTTGCCCTCTTATTTATTAATGCACAATCGGGTTGGGTGTGGTATTTTGTTCATTCTTTTTCACTTTTTATAATTTTTATTTTTATTTTTATTTTTTTAATCACACCCTGCACTACTAATTTTTCATCTTATTTATCCTTCTACATAACCACTTTACACTAAACACCCTATGAAAGCCACACCCAATTAGTTATTTTGCCTCAGTTGAGGTGTATAATTTCCAAGGATAACCAAGGCCAAAATAGGCTCATTTCAATATAAATGGGAAGGTGAATCAGTAAAAACAAACAAATAAGCTAAGAGTCTAAGAATATGGATCAAGGGATACTATTTCACACAAAGAAGGTCATTTAGGCTAAAAGTGGACTAATATAAAAAATGGTCTATGATCCTTTCCGAACTATCCTACAACCTAGGAAAGACTAATCGTGCAAGTTTAGGATTTCACACACAAAAGGAACTAAGTATCATCTCACACACATATGGGACAGAGTCAATAGTACAAACTACAACTTATCTAGTTCATGCAATTGTTAGCAAGTTATTATCATATCCCTAATCTTAATCCCATAACAAGGTCCATAATATTCATACATATATACATTCACACAGTTCTACAGCACAAATATTTGGAGGGGTATAAAAATTAATCAAAAATAACTACATTCCTACATACTTAAAAACCTCTTAATTACACAAAAACACAACACAATTTGAAACAAAACACAATACGACATAAGTTATCCTAGACATGTCGGTCTATAATCATACCACAACCAACAAGAAATAAAGTACGATAGTAAAAACATATGGAGGCTATGGTATACCCCACTCCTAATAAAAAACTGCACACTATTCTCAATGTACTAAAATAATATGATACAAAGGAAAGTGATAAGATACCTAGGATTCACTAAGCATCTGTGTTATGAGTATCCCTAGATAGGGTCAAATTAACTGGTGGAGGCGGTGGTGGTGGTGGTGGTGGTTCACTACTAGAGGATTCACCTGTGGCAATCTTTGTATGCCATTACCTGTCCATGACTTTAGTCTATATCAAATCATGTCTGGCTCTTTTAACTGCCTAGTCATATCGCATATAAGGATTCTACATGTCTCAAATATGTCCTCTCTTGTCCCCAACTACCGGGACCTCCTCCTCATTCTCCATGAAGAAATCAAACTTTATAGATATGATCGTAGGTAATATATGTACCACTAAGGGTATAATTAAGTGAGTGGCTACTACACGACTATCTATGAGAAAGCATACCTCTGCTCATAATATATCCAAATCCTCCCTCATCTGGGATAGATCTAGTTCCTCATTCTCTATAAATCATGTTGTAACCAGTCTCTCAAACTCATCAATTCATGACTTAAAGTTAGCACATAGCTCACATAGTGTAGGTCTCTGTGATGCCTTCCATATGTCCTCTGTCTGCCCATATAGAGTAGTCATCTCGATCTCAACAACTCTCAATTACGTATCAGTGGCCACCTAACTATCTACTAAGATCTGCAAGAACTCTCAAGATGTAGTAATTATACCTGTAGTACGATTTGTAGTAGAAGGGTGAGTACTCGAATCTGGAGCCTCGCTCTGCTCCCCTATCATAATACTAACACTAATACCCATATCACCTCTATGTCCATCTCCAGGCTCTTTGGAAACTGATGGGCCCCCAGTATGGGCCTGAGGTACTACGACGGGCTCTCTAGATCTGTTAGGAAGGGCTGGACATACTAGATCCTTCATACTCTTCATTTATGTATTAGCTATTGTAAGTACCCTCTCATCCACTCCCGGATTCTTAGGTACACTAGCCTTATCACATATTCTCTAAATCATGTAAGGGAATGAAAGATTAGTCGTCTACCTAAATGCCCTGTGATGGATCATATGCTGGAAGATGGCTGGAAAATCTATAGCATATCCAGCCATCCCATTAACAACCAAGGCTGATCCCTCCCAAGTCAATAAATTATCTAAAGCTATAGGGAATAGTCGATATCATATGAGAAACTAAAAAAACTTGGCCTCAAAGGTTAACTTACCCTTCTTGATTACCCAATGACCCTCAATCCAAGGGGTAGCATCATCCAAAGGTAAAATATAGTTGGCTATCCACTTATCTATCTCAACCCTCTTTAATCAATGGTCAAACTCCCGCATAATATGTCTATCATGTGCGACTCATAGCCTATAGTAACACTCAACTGTAGGTACAAGATTAATATAATTTGGACCTAAAAAGGCCCGACAGATAGTCTCTACTGAAAGATACCCTCTGACCACTATCACAAGTGTATGATCAAGTTGTGGCTTCTCCATGTGCCTCATCACACCTAGAAATTTGTTCATATAAATAACTATTATAGCTCAGTATAATGCATAAAGTTTATGTACCATAGTCAGGTTGTACAAATCGAGTGATCTAGTCATCCTTTCTAATTGATAGCGATCAAAGGTAGCCTGCAACAGAGGTACTCTCCTAATCCTAGGTATATAAATCCAAAACTCCTTATAAATAAGCCTCTCGACCTACCAATATATGAAATACGACTGTCTATATCATAAATAGACCATATATCCTTTACACACAACTTTAGATGTGCCTTTGAGGCATGTATGTGTGCAGCACTCTGCCCCTACTATTTTGGTGCATTGAGGAAAGCTTTCTCTATACCACCTAAGACTGGGGTACTTCTTACTACTATACATGAACAGCGGTATCCTTCTCAGACTAGGGCACCGATGATGACTCCTCCTTCTCTGGACCTTCGGATGAATCCTAGGACCCCTTTTAAGACAGGGGATCCTGAGTTACAACTTGTGGAGTAGACTTAGAATGTATCACATCCTCATTATTAATATCATTTGGTGGAGAAGAGTGTGGGGATGACGCTTCTGCAGCCTGACGCATCTATCTCTAGTAACTCTTTATATCATCCCAACTACAGCGTCTATACTTCTTTACATTGGTACTCCTCCATTGAACCACTAGGCTCAGGAGACACTACCTATCTTATTGAGGCATCAATATTCTTCTTCTTAGAAGCTATTGGTGCCATGTGTACCAGGAAATTAATGAATATAGAAATATGCCATGTTTCAGGCAAGTCCATAAGCTTAAAACCTACAAAAGTAAAATAATAAAAAGTGAACACTAAACTAGTGGGCTGCCTCCTACAAAATGCTTGATTTAACATCGTAGCATGACATGGCTGTGTTGGTTACTCAGATTTCACAAAAAAACCCATGGATTGCCTCCATACAATGCTTGATTTAACATTGGGGAACAATGCGGGTATCTTGACTATACCAAATTCATAAAGATACCCATATGAGTACCCTCTAGGGTTATAAATACAAGTAATCACCGACATAACCCTCATGTCGGTAAGATAATTCACTAGTTTTTTAGTGTCGAATATGGCCTCCTCACTGTTGACTCTAAATTTCAACTCTTCTTACCTTATGTCAACCATCACTCTAACTGTGGCTATAAATGGTATCCACAATATGATGGGCATCTCGGTGTCAAAATCATTATGGAAAATGACAAAGTCAATTGGAAAGATAAAGTTGTGAACTCTCATAATCATATTAAATGAAATTCCCACAAGTTTCTTCACTATGCGATCATCCATCAACAACCCCGTTGAAGTCAGTTTTGGAGTGTTCAAACCCAATTGCGTGAATACTGCCAGCGACATAAAATTAATGTTGGCTCCTAAGTCACATAAGGCTCTAGCAAATCAAAATGTCCTAATAGTGAATGTTATAGTGAATGTTATGGGGTCACCCTTTTTCTGAGCCAATAACATCTTAGTGACTTCACTATAGAGGTGCAAGCCATTAAAATCCTCGATTGTAGCTCCTTTATTCTTTATGACTAGTTGCTTCATAAACCTGGCATATCCAGGCATATGCTACAATGCATCGAGAAGAGGAATATTCAATCATAACTCTTTTAGTATCTTAATAAATTGCTTGAATTTTTTTCTCTCTTTTCTGCTTCAGTTGCAGAGAAAAAGGTGGGGGCGGTATCAAAATTTATGTTATTTCCTACTCAACAACTAAAACCTTGCCTCTTTCATTAGCAACTGCATCTTCACCACCTATTGCCTTTTCTGACTCCACATATAGTAGTAAAACCACTCCTTATGGTAATTGCCAAAACTTGACCTTCATTTTTCAAATTTTTCACAGTATAGCTCGGAAGGGTACCTGGATGCCTGTGGTTTAGAGTTTCTGACATCTACCCAAAATAGTGCTCCAACTACTTGATAGAAGTTGCATTAGATTTGACCTTTTAGGTCAACCCTGAAACTTCAACCTTAATCTACTTAAGGATGATCTCCTAATTTTCTTTACCCTTCACCAACTTATTAAGTATTTCTTTAATTCTAGATTCTGCATCTTATATGCTAGGTATAATGTACCTATCTCCCTTCACTCTACAATTATATTTCTTTCTCCAGTCACTATCTCACTCTCTACTATGGTCTCTATGTCTTTTATAGCAGTTCTGACCTTGGTTCCCTTGTCCTTGGGATCAAAAACCTGCCAATTGATGTCAAGATAATTTGTTTCCTCCTCTAATTGTGAATCATAAGCTTTGGAAGCTAAACCCCCCTGCTGCTACTTGGTTCACTTTCTTAGAAGTTGTTGTTGCAAGCTGCTTTGCTAATAACCCTAGGTCAGTTCTTAGTTGTGCAATTTCTTGTGCTACTGAATCATCAGCTATTTTCTTATGGTAGGAGGCACAAATAGCTTATGTGTCAAATCCCCTCTCAGCCTCCCGAGTTTGCTACCATCGGTTAGTGAGAGAGATTTTATCTAGCATCTCTGAAGCTTCCTCCCAGTATAGTCTCATAAATGCACCTCTAGAGATAGTGTCTACCATGGCTTTGGAACTGATGGTCAAGACTCATTAAAATATCTCTAATAAACTCATCCCTGACATTTGCTGGTTGGTCACCACACTCAGCTTTTTGTTGAATCTGAACCAAGCCTCATACATAGATTCTGATTATAGCTACCTAAAATTATTAATCTCATCCTTGAGTACCAATATCCTAGATGGATGAAAAAATCAGTTCAAGAATTTCCTGTGCAACTTATTCTATGAAGTGATAGAGACTCTTGTAGTCCCCCTAACCATAGAGATGTTTTTCCTGTGAGTTAGAAGGAGAACGACCTTAATCTAAGTGCTTCTGAATCCACCCCTAGATTTATGTACAAACTGTAGATCCCAATGAAATTTTCAAGGTCAATATTTACATCATCTATAGGCGGACCTATAAACATAACTTTCAGATTTAAGAGATGGATCATTGTGCTCATTATTTACAATTTGGTACCTAGGGTAAAGCAGGAGGAATAATGGCTTCAGTTTCTGCCAACTCAAAGTTTCCCAAATCTTCTCCATCAATGATATTTTTCTACACATACTAATATTTTGGGATCACTTGATTACGGTCACCTCTAGCTCTATTCTGATTTCCACTGATTGCTGCTCGATGATCTAATTTTTGTCTTTAGTCAGCTAGCTCTGCATCCTGAGCTAATCGATGAGCTTCTTCCATTCCCTTCTCTAATTTTTAGATTGAGGTAAAAGGTCACTAAAATGTCTTTCAATAATATCCTTTACTGTTTTGAGAAGGTGTGAGAGGTACAACATCATGAACCCATTTAGGAATATCATCAATTTTATGTTCTCCTATCCTACTATGTGTTTGTAGGATCCTCTCTAGATTCAGATTCACAAGGAGTAAGGGATTTTCTCTACTCCATGTGCTAGGCATACACCAATGTATACTTAACTAAGAATAAAAACAAAAATACCCTATAAATTGAAACAACTTTAAATAACAAATCAACATTGTATTCCCAGTAACAACACAAAAATTTGGTGATGTAGAAGCTACACCTTCACTCTGAAGATGATACGGTCGCTGCCAAATATAGTAACAGAACAAAGGTTGGGGTTTAACACTAAGTTAATACATGGAATAATGGCTCTCGGGTGTTATAATAAACGGGTAGCACTGGAAAGGTAAATTGGCGGGGGGTCTTTGAGTATCAATGTAGAACTAGTAGCAAATATCAACTTCAATTGTAATCAGTCATGAGTGAACACTAGGATTGTGTTCCCCCACCTTCTAAACTTCATAGGCTTATCGTAATTTATTGAACCAACCTGATACCTTGCATGAAGAATTGTTAAGTTGTGTACCTTCTACAGTCTTTTGGACGAGCAGAAGGATTTCACCCTTTTTATTTTAAGTCTTGGGATGTTACCTTACTAACCCTTATCTTGATCATAGTTAACTATTACCTTTTGAATCTCTAATTATTAGATGAAATCTAACATTCTTACTTAGATAAAATATGGATCAATGTTTAACTTAAAACTACTATGTCTTTATCTTTTCCTAGTAACTAATCCTCTTTTGGAGAAAGTAACAAAAATCTAAGTGGGGTCCTAACATGTGCATCCTTTAAAAAAACTATTAAAATAAAGATAAAGCAATAAATACAAGAGTATCAAATCAAAACAACAATAGAAATTCACCTACTTCATAGTCTACCAGTGTTTCCACAACCCTAGCTATTGCTTATTAGCCGCTCATGCCTGTAAAGTATGTAACAAAATTCATGATTGAAATCATACGATGAAATCACTATAAGAAGAAGAAAAACTTAAAATAGTGAATAAATTAATCAACCAAAGTCAATACAAGAGAATTCCAAGACTAAAATCAAATTTCAAAATCAAAATGTGTTTGTGAGTATTGCGAGTGCATAAGGGATATTTATAGTACATGAGAAAACCCTAATGAAAGAGGGATCTTTATAGTACATGAGTAAACCCTAAAATCAAATCCTAAATGGAATAGGTGAAACAAAGGTCGGTGGCTACCTATGGTCCCTATATGCACCCCGAACCTGGGCGCAAGTAGTACTTGCGGCCTGCATTGTGGGTGCAAGTGGTGCCTGCAAGTGCCATGACCAAAAAATTCAATAGGTTAGCTCTCAGGATTTTGAACTTCTGACACATTCTATGATCAAATGAGGTCCACATGTACTTAGCAAGTACCCGGAGTCACCTTTTTAGCTCTTCTTCAATTCCCACACATGCTTTGATCACGAAGAAGCTAGAAAGTGATCCGAACATCCATAATTGCTCCCATAAGTATCCAAAAACACCTATTTCATCTTTTTCATGAACTTATCATTGAAAACATGATTTTGTGAAAAATATACGCAAAATGCATCATATCTGACAAATCAACCTCAGAAACTTTACTATTGTCATAGTTTTAAGCATCGAAAGTTCTATATTTCAATAGCACGTCATAAACCACATTTTGGATCAAATGGAATCATCGAAACTTTCATTTTAGATCATTTAGAGTAAATTTGAAGCCCACACCTGTTGTTCCATTTTTCATAAGATCTAGCCAATAACCAAAAACAAGTCAGGAAGCCTAAGGACTTGAACCAAGGGTCCCCTTATCCCAAAATCAATGTTTCAAAGCTAATGGAAATGTCATTATTCTCATCTAGGCCCATCTACTAAGAATTTTGGTCTGGGACAAAATCCTAAACTAAAAAAGCTCCAAAATAGGGAAATGAGCCTAAAATCCCAGTAAAATCTCTGATCACCAAAATGAGTGTTTGGACAAACCATAAATGACCTATAGCCATTGGGGAAAGGCTCAAAATATTGAAAATTCATACAAATCGAGGAAATGACCAAGAGGCTCATTATAATATCCACTACTGTTATATCTTGATTTGATGATGAGCAGCAGACTACAAGGGACCAAGTCCCTAGGTCTTCATGGAAATATATAGCTGTCATACGGCTTGCACAGTTTTGTTGTCTAGTGTAACAAACTACATAGGTGAGCTATGTACCAGTCAGGGCACTTGGCCCCATAAGATTTCTACCCTAATTATTACTCCTCTATAAAAGTAAAAGAATTCTTCTCAAATGTGAGTTTTAACAATCAAATTATTCAAGAGTTAAAAAGGAAAAAACTTAATGCATCTTTATTGCTCAAGTATAGCTCAAGTTCTTATTTCTTATGTATTAAAAGAGTGAGTGTTCTTTAGTTAAGTATTGAATTGTAAATTAATTACTCATGATATTGGAGTAATATTTTCTTTGGTTTCTTAAGAGTGCTTAGGTAGAGTTACCTAGGCCTGATATTGGTTAGAGTTATCCAATATCAAGGTGTGTTCTTGGCAGTATTGTCAAGATAGGCTTGTAGCAGAGTTACTGTAAGTAGGTGGAGCCTAGAGTTAGGTTCATTGTTCCTATAATCAAGAGTTTGATTATAGTGGATTGTTGGGTGCTTGTGAGGTCAAGTAGTGTTTTTTCCACCCTTAATAAAGGAGGTTTCCACATTAAAATCTTTGTGTTTCTTTGTTTTCTGCAAAGTTTAAGTTTTCCTGCGCTTTATTGGTTTTTTGCCTGTGACTGACTCTAAGGGACCTGGGCCCTCACCATATGGTGCAACCCTGCGAGTTCCAATAACTGGTATCAAAGCCAAAATAATATAAACGTTAACACCTAGAGTGATTTGGTTATCATGGTTGATCCACGTAGTCTAGAAGAAGGGCAATCTACCACTAGACCACCTTGATTTAATAGGCAGTTCCATGGGTGGTAGAAAACAAGGATGTGTGACTTTATTATGGTTGAGGATGGTAAACTAACAGGTCACGATACATCTTTATAGAACCAGGATGAATAGCATAATGACATCCATAAGTTTCATCCAAAATCCTTTCCCTTTATCCTTCGACATCGGGAACACACAACCTTCCTTGGTACCTCAAGGTACCATATCCACCAATCACAAAGTCAACAACCTTCTATTGACCTATATTTCCTCTAATATTCATCAAGTCAGAGTCCAATATTTTCTTTTTCTTTATCTCAACAACCAAAGACATCTACGATACCTGATGCACAAACACACCACCATCCTTAGAGTCCATGAGACAAACACGAAGAATATCAAATGGTAAATATCCCTCACCAACTCTTGCTTATCCCCATTAACATGAGATAGACTCCCCATGGAAAACCTAATAGGAGCATAACAACTACGTTAGCTTTACTTGGATGGTAGTAAAGACTCATATCATAGTTTTTCAACAACTCAAGCCATCTCTTTTGCCTGAGATTTAACACTTTCGAGTAAGCACATAGTGCATGCTCTTATGATTAGAAAAGATATCAATATGAACCGCATAGAGATAGTAACACCAAATCTTTAATGCAAATACCACAGCTAATAACTCCAAGTCAAAAGTAGGGTAGTTCTTCTCATGAACTTTATATTACCTAGAAGCATAAGCTACCACCCTATGATGTTGCATCAATACATAACCTAGCCCAACACGAGAAGCATCATAATACACTATGAAGCCATTATTACCCTCTGGTAGGGTCAAAACTAGAGCTAAACTCACATGTATCTGACCAGAAGAACTTGACCTTCGTCTAGGTTATTTTAGTCAAGAGGGCATCTATAGTTAAAAGAATTTCCACAAATCTCCTATAGTAACTGGATAAACCCAAGAAGCTTTGAATATCGATTAGAGTCATAGGTCTAGGACACTTCTTAACTGCCGCAACTTTTTGTGGATCCACCATGATCCCTTCACTAGAGATAACATGACAAAGAAAAGTCACAGTCATCAACCAAAACTTACCCTTATAGAACTTGGCATAGAAATAGTGATCCACCAAGGTATGTACCATAACACAATAGTGATCTACATGATTTACCTCACTCTTAGAGTTAACTAAGATGTCATCAATGAGGACAGTGATAAAAAATCTAAAAATTGATAGAAGACCCTATTTATCAAATCCATAAATGTTGTCGGAGCATTGGTCAACCCAAAAGACATAACTAGGAACTCAGAGTGACTATACTGGGTTCTGAAGGCAGTCCTAGGGATATCCACTTCCCTAATCTTAAGGTGATGATAACCCGACCTAAGATCAATCTTTAAAAACACTTCAAACCTTGAAGTAGATCAAATAAGTTGTCGATCTTAGGAAGAGGATACTTGTTATTTATGGTTACCTCATTAAACTGATGACAATCAGTGCATATACAAAGGAAACCATCATTATTATGCACGAACAACATAAGGGCACCCCAAGGAGACATACTAGGATGGATATAATCTTTTTATAAGAGATCATTCAATTTCTCCTTACACTTTTTTAACTCAGACAGAGGCATTCTATAAGAAGGGATAGAAATATGTCGAGTGTCCGAAACAAGATCAATCCCAAAATCAATTCCCTATCAGGAGGAACACCAAGAAGATCATTAGGGACAACCTCAAGAAACTGATTAACCACGGGAACAAATTCTGGAGAAGTACCTTCTAAGTTAGAATATTTAACCCAGAGAAAATGATACAAAAACCATTTGGAAATTAACTTTTGGGGTCTAAGATATGAGATGAACCTCCCTTAGGTACTAAAGAACACCTTTCCCATACAATGACTGTTTCATTAGGAAATTTGAATATGACCTTACAGGCCCAACTATCTAAGAAAGCATAACACGAATGCAACCAATCCATTCCTAATATAACATCAAAGTCAACCATATCTAACTTTATAAAATCCATAAGAGTTTATCTACCACTAAAAGATACCACACACCCCCTATATCCTCTTTTAGCAACCACAGAGTCACCAATTAGGGTAGATAGAGAAAAGGGATAAAAATAAATTCAGGACCAAAACCAAAATACATAGCCACAAACGATGTCACATAAGAAAGAGTGAACCCTGGATAAAGTAAACAATACACATTACAGTAGAAAATTTTTAACATACCAATAATTATATCGACAGATGCCTCAGAATCCTAGTGTGATAAAAGAGTGTATGACCAATTCCTGCCAATGTCGGTTTCAGAAGCAGAAATAGATCAGAAGCAACACCTTTTGGTGTAAGAGTAGATGAAGAGGAAACCAAAACTTGTTTTAACCCCAAGAGCCATTCTAACACGATAGTCACACTGCTTATGTCTAATTTGTCCATAATAAAATATATATTCTTCCCTTCCTAAAAATATTCATAGTTCATCCACCCAAAATATCTACAAGAAGGGTGGGATGGAGCTACTAAGCTCTACTAGCCTGAGATTGGGCACCCTGTGCCCTGGAACCTCTATTATGCTGAGACAAATAATGACCGACAACTTTTTGTAAGGATAACTACCTGTGGAGAAAGAACCAGAACTCCTCTACTTCTTCTTCAACAACTTACCACCATCTCTACAACTTTGCTCAAAAGGCCTAAATTTTTTCCTCTGTCTTTTACTAAGCCCAGCCTACTTCTTTTTCTCTTCCTCTACTTGCTATATGTAAAAAACCAACCTACATATATTTATGCCCTTGATCAGTAAAGGAATGTTACTTTTATGTATCAACTCACAAGCTAGTCCTGAAGTGAACTTTCTCATCCGTTCACTAGTATCAAACACCATCTCCAAATCATACAGAGATAATTGGTGAAACATCAAGGAATACTCCTTGACCAATATCTTTTCTTATTTCATGTTAACAAACTCCTCTATTTTTGCTTCCCTCAACTCCTGATGAAAGAAGCAATCCAAAAATATATTAGAGAAATTATCCCACAATGATGACTCATACTAATCACTTCTTGCTTGGTCCTACTGTTTGTACCATTGGTATGCCACATCCTTTAGTTAGTTGGCAGCACACTCTACCCTATCCACATTAGTGGCATGCATAACACTGAAAATCTTTTCCATTTCATCCAAAAAATCCTGAGGATCCTTCTCTACCTTAACGCTAATAAAAATCGAAGGATTCATCCTTATGAACTGGAAAACCCTTGTGGCCTCAGAAGATGGAGTAGCATATGCATCATGCTTAGTCTAAAAAGCTAACAACTGAGCAATCACATAAATCAACTGAGGAAACTTAGCATTCATTGCATTAGCCTAAGGACGACTAGAAGGAACAAATGAAACTCTAGGATAATAAGGAACTGGACTCCTAGATCGAGTATGGATCCCATAATTAGAGCGTGTTTAGTTAAAATTATCCTCGATTGGGACAGAGGAGTCTTTGTGAGCTTTAGATCGTTGAGGCATGATCTTAAAAACAAGTAAATAGAAATTAGAAGAATCTAAGACCTTAAGACTCTATAGCTCAAAATAAGACAACAAGAAAGTGAAACATTTGTAAATGCCTTGTAGACTCTTCTTTATGAGAGTGGCGTGCTATATACCCTTAAAAGAGACTCTACTTGAGATTGCTTTGTAGATTCCCAATTGACTGTGAGCATAAAGATCTAATAACAACTTCACACGACCTAAACTAGGGCCATGTTGTTATTGGCATCTGAATCCCAACAAGGATTGGATATCACCTCGTTACCCATTCCAACCAACCAACACATACCCTGAGTCGGATGAACTCCAAACATATAACAAGATAAGTAAATTAACGACAAAAAGACTTTGGGATAGCACCAAGACCATGACCAACCCAACCTAGTCTAGCCATCAAATGCCAAACCAACAATCATAACAAAACAAAAGTAATAACTAAGTTCATATCCATAACATTCAAAAATGGAACAATCATAAATCAGATATAGTCATACGATATCAACCTTAATAAATAAAATTGCCAAGGATGCCACCACTACCGACACCGTCCATACGAACCCATAGTAATCTCATAAAGCCTTTATCCAAAGTTAAAAAAACATTTAACTGGGACATAGCCCCGACCATAGCCAAAACTAATGTCCAAGACTAAACTAATGAAAATATAGGAAACTAAAACAAGAAATGAAGCCTTTCAATGTATGGAATATCACCACTTTATGTATACATAAGCTGTTCCCGAGTCCAATCATTGAGTAGAAGGTGTAGTATGACAAACACCTACATTATGTGGGAATACAACATCAAAGATAGTTAGAGGATGGAGCACTATTATATAATTAAAGGTTAAGCATTAAATAGTTCCAATAGTTCAAAACCAATAAATCAATGAATATATCGATTGAAATACATGTGTATACATGAATACATATTTATATCATGCCTGGATAGAGAACAAGATTAGCATAAGCTTTGACAATATTAACTTGGTTGTGTAGCATGATCGTTAGAGAATAAGGCACCCATGGGTTATATGGGCCCATCCATTCCCTAGCTGGAAAGGCCCCAGTGCGTGTAGCTGCATGAACTAGAAAATATTTGTATATGCCTTTATGGGGGAGAAAAACCTCCCAGCATAATCAAGGTGACTTAAGAACAAATACATATAATAAGGGGGACTCAAACCTTTCTTTCATATGTTTATACAAGGGTCTCAAACCACCAGGTCATAATACACATAAACCGACTAGTGCATTTCTAATGTTAGTCTTTCAGACTCCACTTTCATAGCTCAACCACACTTCCCAATATTATGCCCAATTTAAAATTGTCATGCCTCAAATCCTATTGAAGCAGACAGGCACCCATAGCCATAAATGACTGAGATAACCAATCTATAACCTTGTGCTCCTCATTCATGTAACTATAATAAAAAATGTTTTATCATACATGCATAGAATAAATTAATGAGAAATAAACGACATACCCAAAACTATATATATACCAGACTTGGCTGTTGGGCCCATAATATCTAAAAGATAAGACTCTATCATGCTTAACTTTACATTGGTCTACAAAGCCTCTAAAAGATACATAGACATCAGGTTAAGGTCAAGAAAAACTCCCACCTTACTCTTGACTACTGTACAATACCAAAATATATAAATCAAACTCGAAAAGCCCCAAATCAATCTGGAGCTCACCAATAGCCATTGGATAATCTGGGACCTACTAAGAAGGTGTATTTGGTGAAGCACCTGTGCCTGCAGCATGAAATATAGGTCCCCCATAAAAGGCGTCAATATGAAAGTATGTAATAAATATGTAAGGCTAAAAGTAACCACATATGATATATGAGCTCAACAAAAATAAAAAATAAGTGTACAAATATTGATAGTAGACCACCTTTATATATACTTATAAGGTTAGGTACATAACATTACTTTCTTTGTTTTACCTTTCTTTCTTTGTAATCTTTGTAAGTTGTATGATATAAATTGACCAGCTGATCAGTGTTAAATAGACAAATTGGGATCGGCCTATGCTAGGCTTATGCCCTTGAGCTGCCACCCATAAATAACTAATGGGATCAACCTATGCTAGGCTTACACCCTTAAGTTGCCACCTACATATAAAGTATCAGGTTCAGACCATTCTAGGATTATGCCCCTGAGCTGCCACCCGTTTAATACATATTAGCGTTACTTAGTTTATTAAGTCTTTGTGATTCTCAATTTGGTGATCATAATATTATGGTACCTTGAAACAATAATCTACTAATAAGAGACATAAAAATAGATACTTAATGTAATAAAAAAGAGGTAGGGAGCTGTTGGCACACCAATAGAGTGTTTAGGAGATGAAAATAACACGTGGGTCTTATTTGAGTAAACAGAGAACGCCTAAAATTTTCTAATGGAAATAGACATAAAGAATTAATAATAAGCACGTATTGAGGTGTTTTAACATGTTAGAGAGTGGGAATAAGGTCATTGACTACATAGTATATAATACGCTACTATCATGTATCACTTGTTTTAGGATAACGTTGGAAGCTTACTTGTTTGAACAAATGTCTGATTGCATGCCAAAGAGTGCAAAATAGAGTGGACTTACATAGCTAGTTGTACAACTCCAATACCAACCCAACTTGACTTCCCACCTTTTGGACTACTTATCTATAGTAAAATTTATGGTAGTCTAATATTATCAATCAACTGACACATTTGGGCTATTTAACTTCACCAAAATAATAGGTGGGTAGTAAACCTTTAATTTATCAATCAAGGGTGTTATTTTAACCATTTTCTTCTCAAATTACATCCACATACCATACATATAATTATAAGATCCCTTGAAACAAATTTGGATTCATTACATCCTCCAAATAATACATGAAATAGAATAGGCAGTAGACGTATACAACTATTAGTTTAGTGGTGTACCACCACCCTCTTCTTCTATATTTCAATACAAACTAATTAAACCTTTTTCCAACATCAATCTAGCAGCTCATAATATATACACAAAAAATAGTCTACAAAATAGCCCCAAATACCTTTTGTTATACGAATCAATTATTGAACTCATCATATCTTGAGTTCTCAATAACAATTCATCCATCCTTGTTTCCCAAATTCATATATAGGGAGAACAAAATGGGGCAGTCAGCTTACCTCAATTTTGCAACTTATCCTTTAAATTTGAACTCCTTAAGAACTTCAAATTTCACTTTCCTTCACACTTTAAACCAATGAAGAAAAGAGATATCTTAATAACAAAGAAAAAGTAAGCAAGTATCTTGTTCTATATTCTACCATGAATTAATAATTAAGCAGTTATAGCATGTTTTTCTAATCTTCCATGAGATTATTAAGCTAAACCATGAGTGTTTTCACTTACCTTGGCCTACAAAGGTTGGGGTTTCTTCAAGAACCCTAGAAGAATAATAGGAATGCTCTTTGTTGTTCTAGAGAAAGTAGAGAGAACTTAATGAAATATGGTACTCTTATGACTTAGAATTTAAGGAAATGACCAGCAACTTATCCATATAAGGCCCCTATTTTTGGCCATCTATTTAGTTGTATTTTTTACCTCAAAAATGGGCCAAATGGGTCTAAGTAGGTGATGCACCTACTTAAAGTGATCAAGATGCTCAAAAGGTCAAAGTAGGTGATGCACCTACTAGATTAAGTTCTTATTTGGTCTCAATTAACTTGGGACTTCGGCAGATTTATGTGTTAGGCCATTTCATCATTTCCTTTTATTTTACATAAGTTAGGCCCAAATGAGTACCTTAACTTAGGATCAAATATAATACATAACCTTGGGTCCATTAACTTGGTCCATATATCTTATGTAGGTGACTCACCAACTAGCTTAATTAAGTCAAGCAAGCACCTCAATAAAACTTCATTTTTTGTTCTTAATCCCTTGGATCTAACTTTAAACTTATATATACTTGGGCACTTTAAATTTTAGATTCAAATACTAGCTTATGATAAAAAGTTTAAATAGTTGTATCGACGTTAACTTGGTCGCATCACTTTATAATGTACGGGCAACATCTATAATTCCATCTACACCATTAATAATCGCACAACAAATCTCATTCGTTACCTATACCACAAGGCTATACAAATTTCCATATAATTAGAACAAGTTCAAGCAAACTACTGAAGGTTACATCCTCCCCCCTTTACGAACATTTGTATTCAAATGTTAGCATAATTGTCTAACAAAAACAAGTTCAAGCCTAAGTTAAATACTCATGTTATCATGTAGTTCCTATATATTACACTTAGTTGCTATTGTCCCAATTCATTATCTTGAACTTTCTCTTCGTATTTGATTAAATGGGGGTACTTGGACTTCATTGCTTCTTCAGCTTTCCATGTTATCTCTTCTACTTGTTGGTTTCTTCAAAGAAATTTTATAGAAGTTATTTCTTTATTCCTTAACTTCTTAACTTGTCGATCTAGGATAGCAATGGGTATTTATTCATAGGTAAGATTGTCCATAACTTGTACATCTTCAGTAGGAGTAATATGAGATGGATCTCCCATGCACTTTTGAAGATTGAGATGTGAAATACTGGATGAACTTTTGAGAGATCTTTGGGTAGCTCTAATTCATAAGAAACTTGGAAAAACCTCTGACTAATCTTAGATGGGCCTATATAACGTTGACTTAGTTTTCCTTTCTTACCAAATCTCATAACCCCCTTCATTGGTGACACATTCAAGAAAACCAAATAACCTATAGCTAACTCTAGCTCCCTTCTTCTAATATCTGCATATGACTTGTGTCGACTTTGGGCTATTTTTAGCCGCTGTTAGATTAATTTAACCTTTTCCATAGCTTGTAAACAAGATTTGGCCCGAACAAGGCAGTTTTACCCACTTTAAATTATTTAGTGACATACACTTTTTTCCATACAAAGCTCTATATGGTGTCATTTTGATGCTTGAATAATAGCTGCTATTGTAGGCAAACTCGATAATAGATAAATGATTATCCCAACTAACTTTAAAGTACAATACATAAGCTCTTAGCATATCTTCAAGTGTTTGAATGGTACGTTCTGCTTGTCCATCTATTTGAGGGTGGAAAGTTCTATATAAATTAACTTGTGTGAAAGGGGCCCATGAATGAACACTTAACATGCCTGAGTTAATGAATTCGTAAAAATTGATGGTGAATTCTTGCAATTTGATCTTGAATTTTAAAGACTAGGGTTTTTATTCTTGAAATTAGATTAGTTGCTTGAAGAGTATTTGTGAGTAATGGGGCATATAATTCCTCTTTAGGGATTTAATTACGTGTTTTGGACAAATTAGGGGCCTTGGGAATTGACCAAACGATCCCGAGAGAATTAAGTCGAGGACTGAAAATCCCAATTTTGACAGTCGAAGTGTTGCAGTGCAATCATGTCGAGTCACTGGAAAGCTGACAACTGTGAATTGGAAGCTTGGCGAGAGCGGCGACATTGGGGTACCCCATTGAATGCAAATTTGTTCGTTGGCGCGATGCGGTGTCATCGCGGTTCATCACTAAAAAATGACAACTGGAAAATAACCCCTTGTCGTGATATGGTGAAAATAGTGGTACGAACGTGAAATTAGCCATCACCGCGATGCGGCCTTATCGCGTTGGGCTACTATTTTGCACTAAAAGTTCCATAACTTTTCACCCGAGTATCGGATTAGTGCAAAATTAGTATCGTTGGAAAGCTAATTCAATTTCCTATAACTTGGTGGGTATTGAGATGGAAAATTCTGATTAGAGAAAAAGATATTCTCATTTTAATTTGAGTAAAGCAACATTCTTATACAGAAATTTAACAGGTAAGGATTATTTTTTTTCCTCTAAAAGCTGGGAGCTATTGAGACCTTAATATATATATCAAAATAACTCATAAAACTACCAAGGAACCATAATTTACTATGAATCAACTTGAAACAAGACTAGTATTAGTTTGGATTTTTGGGGTACTACAATATATCTCTCTTGGGAACATTCATCCTCAAACGAGACTGGCTAAACTGTTAGCATTGAGGAACTGAGATTATATGTTGAATATTCCTGATTACTTGACTGAGTCTAAAATATGATTCATGACTGAACTAGCTTTGTGAATGCCTGACTGACATGAGAATGATATGGAGTTGAAACTGAGTATGGAGAAGAGAAATTCTAAGAAGATTGTTACCTTAAGCTGAGTCTATGTTTGCAGAGAAAAGATAAGGGTACTTGGTCTGCATATCAGCTTCTGCTTCCCAAGTGGCTCCCTCAATGGACTGATTTTGCCAAAGAAATTTTACTAGGGGAACTTCTTTGTTTCTTAGTCTATGACATTTTTGATCAAGGATTTCGACTAGAATTTTCTGGTAAGAAAGACTGTTCTGAACATCTACGCTTTTTAAGGGAATAGCTACAACTGGGTCACCAATACTCTTCAGCAAAGGGATATGGAATACTGGATACACTGATGCTAATTTTGCATGCAACTCAAGCTCATAAATCACCTTTCCAAAATGGCTCAAAATCCTGTAAGGGCCAACATATCGGGGACTAAGCTTCCCCTTCTTACCAAATCTCTTCACTCCCTTCATGGGAGAGATCTTAAGATATACGAAATCATCCATCACAAAATCAATATCTTTCCTCCTTACATTGGCATATGATTTTTTTTGACTTTGGGCTGCCCTAAGCCTCTCCCTAGTCAATTAAACTCTCTCTAAAGCACCAAACACCAAGTTAGACCCTACTAGCATGGTTTCTCTTACTTCAAACCAACCAATCAGAAATCTACATCTCCTTCTATAATGGAATGATAGTTGTTATTATATGTGAATTCAATTAAAGGTAAGTGATTATCCCAACTGCCTTTAAAGTCGACTATATATGCTCTCAACATATCCTTAAGGGTCTGAATGGTCGTTTCTACCTGACTATCTTTCTAAGGGTGAAAGGTTGTATTGAGGAGAACTTGGGTACCAAGACCCTTTTGGAAAGCTTTCCAAAAGTAAGAGGTAAACAGCGTACCTCTATTTGAGATGACAGATAATGGAACACCGTGCAACCTAACTAACTCACTTAGATAAAGCTTGGCATAGTCCTCGGCTGAATAAGAAGTATGGACTAGAGAGAAATGAGCTAATTTTGTCATCCTATCCACAATGACCCAAATTGAATCATGCTAATGACGAGTACCAGAAAAACCTCTCAAAACATCCATGTTTACTTCCTCCCACTTCCAAGTCGGAATACTTAACTCCTACATAGACCCACTAGGCTTCTAATGCTCAATCATAACATGCTGACATATGTAGCACTTAGCTACAAACTCTGTAATATTTCTCTTCATCTCACTCCACCAATAGATTTCTCACCAATCACAGTACATCTTTATGGCCATTGGATTAATCAAGTAACATGCACCATGCACTTCTATAAGAATCCTCTATCTCAACTCATCAACATATGACACACATAATATACCCTGGCAATGTATCACACCATCTCCCTCTTTGGATAAAACCTCTAATTTTTTATCTCTAATTGACTCCTACAGCTTTACCAAACTAAGATCATTATCCTATTTTTCTTTCATTTTGGCAACCTAAGAAGATTCTGAACTATTCTGAACCCAAACGTTAACCTTAACTGAATCAACCAAAAAAACACCTACTTTGGCAAGATGATGAACTTCTCTAACTAACTTCTTCTTATCACCCTCGACATGAGCAACACTACCCATAGACAATCTACTTAGGGCATCTGCCACTACATTAGCCTTGCTCGGATGATATAAAATACACATATAATTTTTTAACAACACTAACCATTTCCTTTGACGCAGATTAAAATCCTTCTACAAAAATACATACTGCAAGCTTTTGTGCTTTGTGAACACATCAACATACTCCCCATACAAATAGTGTCTCCAAATCTTTAAGGCTAACATAATAGCTGCAAACTTAAGATCATGGGTTGGATGATTCTTTTTATGGGGCTTAAGATCTCTAGAGGCATAGGCCATAACTTTACCCCTATACATCAAAACACATCACAACCTAACTCTAGAAGCATCACAGTACACAACAAATCCATCTAAACCATCGGGCAATGTCAAAACCTGGGTTATGAATAGTTGAGTCTTCAACTCCTGAAAACTCTTCTCACAAGAATTCGACCACTAAAACTTAACTTTCTTCTGAGTCAATCTTGACATGGGGGATGCAATAGACAAAAATGCTTCAACGAATAGTTTGTAATAGCTATCCAAACCCAAGAAACTCCTGATATCTAATAGAGAGATAGGTCTGGGCCAGTTTTTCACTGCCTTGGTATTTTGAGGATCAACTCTAATGCCATCACTAGAAATAATATGGCCAGTAAAAGCTAATGATCTTAGCCAACTTTTTAACTTACTGAATTTAGCGAACAACTGATGGGCTCTAAGTGTTTACAATACTATTCTGAGGTGGTTTGCATGATCATTCTTGTTATGGGAGTAGACAAGAATGTCATCAATAAAGACTATGATGAACACATCAAAGTACTGGTTGAACACTCAGTTCATCAAGTCCATGAAGGCTACTGGGGAATTCGTAAAACCAAAGGACATGACTAGAAACTCGAAGTTACCATACCAAGTTCTGAAAGTGATTTTCAGAATGTCATATTCTTTGACTCTGAGCTGATGATAGCTCGATCTGAGATTTATCTTAGAAAAATAACTTGCACCCTGAGTTTGGTCGAACAAGTCCTCAATTCTGGATAATGGATATTTATTTTTGATTGTGACTTTGTTCAACTGACGGTAATCAATACACATTCTAAGATAACCATCTTTCTTACGCACGAATAGGACTTATGCGCCACACAGGGAGATGCTGGGCCAGATGAATCCCTTTTCTAGGAGATCTTTCAACTTTTTGAGTTCAACTAGAGTCATTATGTATGGTGGAATAGAGATAAGTTGGGTATCTTGAAGAGGGTCTATTCTGAAGTCAATTTCCCTTTCGGGTGGAACTCCAAGAAGATTTTCAGGAAATACATATGGAAATTCCCTCACTACTAAAACTGACTCAAGGTTAGGAGTATTTGAATTTGGGTCTTTGACTCAGACAAGATGATAAATACACCCCTTGGATATCATTTTTCTCGCTCTAAGGTATGAAAAAAAAATGACCCCTAAGAGATGTAGTACTACCTCTCCATTGAAGGACTGGTTCATTTGGAAAATAAAAATGAACTATTCTATTCTTGCAATCATCTAAAGAAAATCATAAGTTAGAGCCAATTTACTGAGAATGACGTCAAAATCCATCATCTCTAACTCCACAAGATCAACTGAAGTGACTTTCTGAGAAACTGTAACTGGTAAGTTCCTGTATATCCACAGGGCTATAAAAGATACACCCACTAGGGTAGACATTATTAAAGTTTCTACTAAGATTTCTGGACTGACTTTAAAGTTGATGGCTATATAAGGGGTTAGAAAAGAAAGAGAAGTTTCGGGGTCTAATAAATCATAAGTATGTGAATAAAATACCTGTAACATACCAATAACCACATCAGGAGAATTTTCCTAATCTTTTTGGGATTAAATGGCATAGAATATTTTTAGATGCTGGCCACTAGAAGCACTGGAAGCGGTACCCTACTGAGTCGGGTGATCGAAAGAAACTGGGGAACGACTTGACTGACCTCTCTGACCACTCTTTGGAAAATCCCTAACTCTATGGCCTGTATTTTCATACACAAAACATACATCACTATCGGATTTACAAATTCCCTAATGGTTTCTACCATATTTCTAGTAAAAAAGATTCATACGAGCATTGTTAAGACTGCCTTGGGGCTTATAGCATGGCGACCTATCCCAATTGTCATTTATAAACATGGGTACTAGGGCACTAGCTAAAGATAAAGTTGGGAATGAATGTTTCTGATAGAATTGAGAATGCTTACCACCTTCTGACTTTGGCTGACTGAAATTAAAGCTACCCATTCTAGCCTTTCTGCTTTTCTCTCACTCTTTAGTCTTCTACTCCTCAATCTGTTAGGTATGGAAAATAAAAATAGACAAGTCCATATCCTTAATCAATATTGTAGTCCTACACTCCTTGACCACACTATCAGATACACCAAACATGAACTTACTCATCTTAGACCTGCTATCGGCTACCACATAAGAAGCATACCTAGATAACAGAGTAAACTTGGGGGAATACTCCTTCACACTCATGTTGCCCTTCTTTACGTTAATAAACTCTAAGACTTTGGATTTTTTTATCTATAATGGAAAGAATCTATCTTACAAGGCTATAGTAAACTCTTCCTATTCTATAGGCCTTGCATCTGTGCCTCTTTCTACCTTCCACTACTTACACCATATATGAGCTATATTTTTAACTAATAGGCAGCCAATTCATCACTCTCACCAGAAGTTACCCCTAAAATATTTGTTACCTTTTGTACCATGTCTAAGAATTTATTTGGATCCTCTTCATATTTGG
This sequence comes from Capsicum annuum, assembly GCF_002878395.1. NCBI lineage: Eukaryota > Viridiplantae > Streptophyta > Magnoliopsida > Solanales > Solanaceae > Capsicum > Capsicum annuum. Next base: position 64,647,943 of record NC_061122.1, on the reverse strand, counting down.
ATCCTGAAAACAGAGGAGGATTCATTCTAGTAATGTCCCAAATCCTAGCTGTGATAGTATTGGCCACTGGGTTGGCCGGGACAGATATTGGCTGAGCATTCTAAGCCTCTATAGAGTGGGCTAGAATAGTTAATACAGCTCTGAACTTTGCATAAGAAACATACTCATTAAGGGGATTTTCCTATATGGATGGAGGTGCTAGCTGGTTTACATTTCTTCTTTCAATAGTATTTTTGGGAGGCATATTCTGTAAATAAAAGGGAGAATAGATTAGATATAAAGTTTAACATGAGCATTATGCTAAGTCATATGACATGAATACTAAAAGAAATGGAGTTTTTCTTAAAATGCCTCATAGCCTCTCGCCCATAAGTGTGGTGCACTTCAAACCCATGCACAAGACTCTACTTGATGCAGATTTCAGACTTTCTAGGACACTTTAAAACCTGGCTCTGATACCAATTTTGTAATGCCCTGAGAGTCACCATGTGTACCACACGGTGCTTACAGTCCCAAGGGATCACAAGTTAACCCATGAGCTGGTATCTGCTGTGAGTACTGAATAACATTATAACATATGCGGAAGAACAACTAATAATCCATAAGGTTTTAAGTTATAAATCTGATAAAGTCTATAAGACAAAATTGATAATACTAAGAAGATATCTAAAAATGACAAATGAAATCTAAAACTTGGCTAACTGTTTGTACGAGTCTGAAAAGCCTCTAATGACTGATTGAAGAGCTGATAGGACATGCCCCCAACTAGCTCCAACTAAATGAAAATGACTAAAATGGATAAAGTAAACTAAGCTAAATAAACTATGTCCTCAAAATATGAGGATTCACTACTGCTACGGCTAATAATATGGAAAGTCTAAGCGCTATCCAGGAACTGAGTATTCGAACCTATGATATAATACATCATAGCTCAAGAAAAGAGTATTTGATTTGTACTTTGAATGTACTGGTAAGCTAAATAAGTTAGGTTGATATGCATGCTTTTATGAACATGAGCAATTATTGATTGAATAAATAGATAGCATGAAATACTCAATAGAATGCATAAAATCCATAAATACTGAAGAGGCATGAAATTTGTAAATACTGAAAATGCATGACCAAGCATAAACATATTCTGAATATAATCTATAATCTGAAATACTGAAATCTAATAACTGAATAACTAAGATAAATATGCTATGGTCATGCAACAGAAACTGAATTACAGAGCTGATTACTAGACTGAGACTGTGGGAGCTATCATCTAACCAATATTCCCTAATAAGAAATTTGGGGTCAAACCTATGACCCCAATTGAAAGGGTGTTATTACCGTATCATAGGTATTAACACTGGCTATGTTGATCTACTAAAGTGCTGTCTTAAAGGACTAAGGGTTACCCTCCACTAGCACGTACTCGAATGAGATCAACCCTCAATTGGTAGGTAAATATCTCAACCCACGTTGGCTACATGGTTCTAGAATGTGGGGACTACTACTAAAGGTTACACCCTCAACTGGCAGGTGAACCCCCATCCCGAGGTTCACTCAGTGCTAAATCCTACTCCTAACTGAACTCACTCAGAAGGCTGAACTGTACGAAGTTTAACTAATTATGACAACTCACTGAACTGATAATGCTGATAACATATTCTAAAACTAATTTGAAGATACTGAGACTAAGTAAACAGCTAAGTTTTCAAGTATTCATAACCCCAAGGACTCAATAGCATTAATAGTAAAATTGTACTAAAAATCTAAGGACATAGCATGAAAACATTTCTATCAAAACCCATTCTAATAGGCATCTCATCAAATACTTGATGTTCATAGTTCAAGATGAGCATTAGAATAGTTTAAATCTTGTATAAATATCATGATTTCAACTCCAATATCACCGATTATGAATTAAATCAGTGAATAACAATATTAAAACATGTGGGATTTGATAAACAACAACAAATTTTATGTAAACATGGTATAGAATTACAATTCATGGTTAAAATCATAATTTAAAATCATAAGTAACTTGTAAAGATCATAACTTAAATTTAAATTTGGATACTTGGGCTCCATGGATGAAAGGGGCCCATAATGAATACTTAACATGCCTGAGTTAATGAATTCATAAAAATTGATGGTGAATTCTTGCGATTTGATCTTGAATTTTAAAGACTAGGATTTTTTTTCTTTAAATTAGATTAGTTGCTTGAAGAGGATTTGTGAGTAATGGGGCATCTTGATATATTTTAGTTGACCTTGGATGGATGGAATACCTTGAATGATATGCCTCTATCATAATTCTCTCTCTTAGCCCATTTATATCAGGCATACATAATCTATTTTGGCACTGAATTACTGTCTCTTTTGTAAGTTAAAATGCAATTGTCATACCATATTGTACATTCTTCTTAAGCCATAACAGAATAAGATATGAATATTCTTTCTCTTTCACTTTGGCTACTAATGAAGATTTTGTTGCATTATGCACAATAAGCCCCTCATCTGGAGATTCAAGAAGGTGAACCCCCAAATTAGCTAGTTGGTATAGATCCTTAGTAATCCCTTGTCGTTTTGTAGGCTGCCCATAAGTGGCCACCATAGCCTTACGACTAAACACATTAGCTACCACATTTTCTTTTCTCGGATGATTCACGATATCACAACATAGTCTTTTAATAGCTCAAGCCATCTTCATTACCTCAAATTTAGCTCCTTCTGATTAAAGATATATTGAAAACTCTTGTGGTTAGTATATATGTCAACTTGAATCCAATACATATAGTGACACCATATCTTTAAGGCAAATATAATCGTTGCTAGCTCCAAATTATGTGTTTGATAATTCTTCTCATATTGCCATAATTGTCTTGAGGCATATCCTATGACTTTACCATGCTGCATAAACACACACCCTAAGCCACTTCTTGAAAGATCACAATACACTGCATACCCTTCTATGCCTTATGGAAGTACCAATATGGGTGTAGAAGTTAACTTATTCTTCATATCTTGGAAACTCCTTTCACATGCATCATTCTATTGAAACTTGGATGCTTTGTGTGTTAGCTTTGTTAAAGGTGTATAAATTAAAGAAAACCCTTCAACAAACATTCTATAATAACCTACTAACCCAAGGAAACTATGAATCTCTTTAGGTGTTATAGGTCTTGTCTAGTTCTTCACAACTTCTATATTTTAAGAATCAACGTTTATTCTTTCATTAGATACAATATGACCCAAGAATGCCAAATATTTTAACCAAAACTCACATTTATAGAACTTTGCATACAGCTTAAGTTCACGAAGAATCTGTAACACCTTTCATAAGTGACTGGCATGTTCCTCCTTTGATCTCGAATAAACCATAATATAATCTATAAAACTATCATGAACACATCTAAGAATGGCTTGAACATCCTATTCATCAAATCCATAAAAGTTGTGGGTGCATTAGTTATCCCAAAAGACATACCTAGAAACTCATAATGACCATACCTTGTTCGAAAAGTTGTCTTGGGTATGTCCTTCTCTTTAATCCTTGCTTGGTTGTAACTTGACCTCAAATCAATCTTTGAAAAACACTTGGCGCCTAGTAACTAGTCGAATAAGTGATCAATTCTCGGAAGGGGATATTTGTTCTTAATAGTCACCATATTCAATTATCGTTAGTCAATACACATTCTTAATGAGCCATCTTTCTTATGCATAAATAACACTAGTGCACCCCAGGGGGACATACTAGGCCTTATGAATCCTTTTTCTAGCAAGTCTTTCAATTACGCTTTCAACTCTCATAATTCTATTAGGTCCATTCTATACGGAGGAATTGAGATTTGTTGAGTACCTAGAATTATATGAATACCAAACTCCACTTCTCATTCTGGAGGCAAACCTTAAAGATCTTCAGGAAATACATTGAGAAATTCATTTACCACTGGAATAGTTTGAAGAGTTGATGGCTCTACATCTTTATCTTTCACACTAACTAGATGATATATGTAACCTTTAGAAATCATCATTTTTTCTTTAAAATAAAAAATAAATTTACCTCTGGCGCACCAATATTACCCTTTCATTCAAGGACTACCTCTCTTGGAAAATGAAAATACACCCTGTTAGTTCGACAATCTACTACGGTATAACAAGAAGCCAACCAATCCATACCAATATAACATCAAAATCTACACTTTCTAACTCGACAAGGTGATCAATTGTATCATGACCACAAATAGTTATTATACAATTTTGATACACTCTTCTAACTCTAATAGATTCACCAACCGGCATAGACACTTCAAATAGCTTAACTAGTAATTCTGGTGATGTTTTGAACTTTCCAGCAACCAATGGAGTGACATATGATAATGTAGAACCTAGAAAAATTAATGCATATACATCATGTAAAAAGATGGACAATGTACCTATAACCACATCTGGAGAAGCCTCTAAATTTTTTCGATCTGCTACAACATATGTACAATTCTAAACTCCACTAGAGCTACCTACTCCTTTAGCACCTCTACCATGACCCATAGGTTGTAAACTCCTACCTAAATACGCCATCGATGATGATGATACAATGGATGATACAGTAGGTCGCGTCATACCACCTATGCCCCTTTACAGACATTCTCTCATCATATACCCGGATGTACCACACCACAAGCAAGCAGTTGTATCAAACCGATATGAACCTAAATGAAGCTTTCCACATTATTTACATGGCTATCAAAGAGGTATGAATTTTTTCATATTCCCTTGATCATGATATTCAAGTGTTTATGAACTCTCACTCTCACTTCTTTGCCCAAAATGGCCGCCTTTAGACCCTTGAAACTATGGTAGAGCACTAACTACAGAATAAGAAGATAATGGTCTAGGAGGTCTATTAGAAAATTGAGGCCTAAACTCTCCTTGGGATGCCATAAACTGTCCCATAGATCTAGCCCTCATGGAATACCCTCTTTCTAATTCTTTTGTTCTTCTTATTTGCCTCTGATCCTTCATTTTTTGTGAAAATGCTTGTATCCTTACTAAGTTTATATTTTTGGTCAAAGCTGCAATAGTATAATCTGTAACCAGATATGGATCTAATCTATCCACATATCAATAAACTCTATCATGTATAGTAGCTACTACATTAGGAGCATACTAAATAGAGTTAAAATTGGAGGTTGTACCACCTCACGCTCATATTTTCTTGGGAAAGATTTAGGAACTGATCTGCATGAGCCTCTCAAATCTCAAACACATGGTAATGATTAAGAAATTCCTCTTTGAACTCTTTCCAAGTAGCTAAAGGTGCATCGATACCCCTAGATCGTTTCCAGTCTTCATACCAAAATATAGCCTCTCCTTTGAATTTATATGCTACTAGCTCAACTGTCTCTTCACCAAATACGTGCATTATATCTAGACCCCTTTGAATTTGATCAATAAAGTCTTGTGGATCTTTATTAATATCTGATCCGATGAATGTGGGAAGATCTAGCTTAAAGAAATCCTGTGTACATAGGCTAGCTGCTCTATCAACACCACTAGAACCTCTAGTTGGAATAGTTTGTCCTTGAGTTTTTCTAGAAACTATACGAGCCAACAATTACACCGCATTCCTTAGATCTTCCATAGTAGAATTAATAGGTGGTTCTGAGGATGCAGTTCCTCTCCTTCTGAGCTATTCTGGAGATGGAGAAGTAGAAGAAATTTGTGATACAAACTCAGCTTGAGCCTCACTTTGATTAAGTTGTCTAGGTTGTGACTTATTGGTCCCTTCTTTAGCAGCCACATCTATTTGCTCACCTGTATTCTTACTCCATCTTGTAATCAGCATCCTTACTATAATAAGGGGAAAAAAGATTCAATGGTTAAATATGACTTCACCAACAACATAGGCTCTATTGCATAATCTAAGATATGAAGAAAAGAGACAACCCTTAAATATCCCATAACTTCTTATTTATAGATGTGGTGCACAACACAGCCTTAAGCAAGACTCTATATAGACACGACTTTCTTGACTCCCTAGGATGACCTACCCTGATACCACTTTTATCACGCCTCAAATCCTATTAGTACAGAAAGGAACTCGTAGCCATGAAAGCCCAAGAGAACCAATCCATGACCTTGTACTCCTCATGCATGTACTGTAATAACCAAAGGTTTTACCATGAATGGATATAACGAATTGATGAGAAATAAATGAAATGGCCAAAACTATATATATACTAGACTTAGTCATTAGGGCCATAACATAAAATTGATAAGACACTATAATGCATAACTTTACATTGGTCTACAAAGCCTCTACAAGATACATAGACATCAAGTTAAGGTTGGGAAAAACCCCATCCTTACTCTTGAATACTGTACAATACCAAAATATATAAAACTCAATAAGCCATAAATAAATTTGGAACTCATCAATAGACGTTGGATATCCTAGGATCCTACTAAGAAGGTGTATTTGCTAAAGCATCTATGCTTGCAGCATGAAATATAGGTCCCCTATAAGGGGCATCAATATAAAAGTATGTACTGAATATGTAAGGATAAAAGTAACCACACATGATATAGGAGCTCAATAGAAATCAAATATAAGTGTACAAATAGTTCTAGTAGACCACATTTATATATACTTGTAGGTCCATGTCCATCACATTTCTTTCTTCAGTTTACCTTTCTTACTTCATAATCCTTGTCAGTCATATGATACAAATGACCAGCTCACCAGTGGTAGATAGACAAATCAGGATTGGCCCAAGCTAGGCTTACTCCCTTGATATGCCCCACATAAATAAACATTGGGATCAACCCATTCTAGGCTTATGACCCTGAGCTCCCACCCATATATAAAGTATTGGGATTAGCCCATGCTAGGCTTATTCCCTAAAGCTTCCGCCCATTTAATACAGATTTGCATTACTTAGTTTATTTAGCCTTTGAGATTGCTACTTTGGTGGTCATAACATTATGGTACCTTAAAACAATAATCTACAAATAAGATACATGTAAATGGGAACTTAATGCAACAACAACAAGGTAGGAATATTTTGGCATGCAAGTGAAGTGTTTGGTACCTAAAAATAACACATGGGTTTTATTTGAGTAAACGAAGAACTCCTAAAATTTTCTCAAGAAAATAGATGTGTAGGCTTAATAATAAGCACGTATTGAGGTTTTTTAATAGGCTATAGAGTGGGAACAAGGTCATTGTCTACATGGGATATAATGTGCTGCTATTATGTATCACTTGATATAGGATAACCTTGGAAGCTTACTTGATGGACCAAATGTTTGATTTCATACCAAAGAGCGCACAATAAAGTATGCCTAACATACCTAGTCGTACAACTCTTGTACTAACCGAACTTGACTTCCCACCATTTGGATTATTTATCTATAAAGAATATATGGTAAACTAATATTAGAAACCAACCGACATATTTGGGCTATTTAACTTTACCAATATAGTGGTCGGGTAGTAAGACCTTAATTTATCAATCAAGGGTGTAATTTTAATCCTTTCTTCTCAAATTACATTGACATACCATACCTATTATTATAAGATCCCCCAACAAAACATTGGGTTCATTACACCCTCCAATCAATACACTAAATAGAATGGGCAGTTGACATATACAATCATTAGTTTGGTGGTGCACTTCCACACCCTTCTTTTATATTTTAATATAAACTAATTACACCTTTCAACCTAGAAACCCCCAACATCTACGCATAAAATAGTCCATAAAACAGCCTCAAATCCCATTTGTCGAAGCAATCAATTATTGAACTCATCATATCTTAAGTTCTTAATAACAACACATCCAAGATTCTTTTCAAATTCATATATAAGGAGAACAAAATGGGTAGTCAACTTAAATTAATTCTGTAACTTATCCTTTAAATTTGAACTCCTCAAGAACTTCAACTTTCACTTTCCTTCACACTTTAAACAAAAGAATAAAAGAGATTTCTTAATAACAAAGAAAAAGTGAGCAAGTAGCTTGTTCTATATATCTAAAGTAGGTGACTTACAAACTAGCTTAATTAAGTCAAGAAATCACCTCAATAAAATACTCCATTTCAGTTCTTAATCCCTTGGATCTAACTTAAAATTGTATATACTTGGTCACTTCAAACTTTAGATTAAAATACTAGCTAACAATCCCAATTTTAAACAGTTGTATCGATGTTAAATTGGTTGTATCACGTTAAAACGTACTGGCAACATCTATAATTCCATCTACACCATTAATACTCGCATAACAAATCTCACTTGTTACCTATACCACAAGGCTATACCAAGTTCTAGTTAATTAGAACAACTACAGGGAAAATTTGGGATTTTATAAAAACCATCATTTAACAGACACAACCATTAAGCCAATTACTAAACCAAAGGCTATTCGTTGATCAAATTGTATGTTGTACAGAAACTAAAACTCAAGAATTTATCTAAGGGTCAAAATCCAAGGTGTTTCATCAGCTTAGTTGGACGTTAGTAAGTGGTTAATATTGAGTTTAGGTTGTTAGAGAACGAAAGAAAGGAAGTTGGTGTAAAAAGGGATACTTGTGTCAAAATCCTTGGAAGTGTTTTCTCTTTTTATAGGTTATCTGGAAAGTCTTTCATGGAGTATACAGGCCCAATACTTTATCCCTTTGACCATTTATGCTTCTCCTATCCATTGACTTTTATGGACGAAAGTTCTTTTAGTAGTGGATATTATACAGATTCTCTAGGTTATTTCCCAATTTGCGTGCATTTTTGAAATTTTACACCTTCTCACAGCTGGTACAAGTTATTTATAACTTGCCAAGACTTTTGGTTTGTTTATTGGGAAATTTATATGGATTTTAGGTTTATTTCCCTATTTTTAAGATTTTAAAATTTAAAATTTAGTCTTGGACCAAAACTCCTAGTAGATGACCATGAATGAGAATTCTATGCCATCAGCTCCAGATTAATAATTTTAGGTTAGGGAGACCTTTGGCTATGGTTGCGAGGCATTTAGATTTATTTTGGGCAATTTGACAGATTATGTGAAAAATGTAAGTATAGGTGTGGGCCCTAAATTTAGGTAAAATGATCTTAGATGAATGTTTTGATGGTTCATTAGTCTTGGAACATTGAATGTGATTTAGTAGCATATTTTTTTTACGCGCATGGGGTTTTGAACAAATCCAAAGAACCTGATCATAGTCAATTTTTAGACTCAAAAAATCTGATGCATCAGGTTATTGATTCAACCGCTTAAGTGATCATATGACTGCTTAAGTGGTCATTACATATCTGATGGAGGGTCTCTTAATTGATGTATATGTCTACTTAAGATAATATCTCTTAAGTGTCCTGGAAATTTCTTATGTGATACATGACCCTCTACTGCCAGATTGTTTAAGTGATTATGGGGCTGCTTAAGTGACTAATGGTTAAACGATAGAGTGATCACTTAAGCATCACATGGTGGCTTTTTATTCACTTTTTCTCCACCCAATTTTCCACCATTTTGATGCCAAATTTAGAGCTCAATAGGAGGGAAAATCTAAAAATCATCCATTGAGGCTAAGGTAAGCTAGCCTAACACTCCTTGGTCATTTCTCATTAATTTTTCCTTTAATTTCAATCCTTATCCATGGTAAATTATTAGAAATTAAGTCTTAAATTCCTATAATTTAGGGTTTTATTTGATCAAAATTTATGCTTCATTTGTGCTCAACTTTTAAGCACCTATTCCTTGTACTTTGAGGGACCTCGTAACAAATTCAATTTTGGATTCCATTTGCGAGCCCTATGGGCCCGTTCTAGGCCAAAATTTTAATATAACCCTATATATCTCAATATGGGACTCATTTTAATCATAAGGACTTGTAGATTATATTTTTCATAGCGTGGAGGCATTTCAGGATAATAGAGCAAAGGCAGATGATTAAGGGGCAATTTAAGGATTTGAGATTCAGCATCGTGGTAGGCTTCTATCTACTCTTCTTATGATAGTGTATCTTATATGTTTCATGCAATACAGAAATATTAGGATGTGATTATATGTAGAGAACCAAAACTTAGCCTATTTATGAGTTTAGGGATAGAAGGATTAATCGACCCTTAAGGTGAAATACTTATTATGCTTCTATAATCCTATTAACCTAGGTTTCAAGCATGTTAGGCATATTTTAGGCTAGTAACCCTTTAGTAAGGTTATTACGTTACTCGGTGGATCATGATGGCTTCCTAAATTATTATATGGATATGTTGGATATGCATTGTTAGGTTCAAGGCCGTGATTATGATATTAATCGGATTATGGGAAGTGATTTATCCTTTTAAAGGACGTGATTGTGGTTTATATAGATTTAAATGCTTTTAATCTTATTATTTGGATACGGGTGATGGCATGCCCAAATTTGGTACATTCATGCTAACAAAAATAGTAAATGGTATGATTCCGACTAATAATATGGCTTTACTACTATTTTTTCTAAGAAGCAATTTATTCGTACTTTTCACTTTTAAAATGGATTCTTTCATAACGTGAATGGTAACACCTTAATAAATGATTTATGTGTCTATAAGACTAAACATAATACTTTATAGATTTAACCGATATAGATTTCAATCCACTCTTTTACTACAACTATTTACCTTGATCGGGAGAGATTCTAACCCTTTTTATGATGATTTTGGCCAGAAAATTCCACAAGGCAACAAATTTACAAACTTACATATCTTTTAGCCACGATTCTAGTGCATGTATCTATGTGTCTATACATCTCTTCGGTGCTATACAGAGTTTTTTGTTGATGATGGTGAGTATTATAAATCCTTGATTGGGATCAGATCAGTCTGTATGAGCACTCATGGCTCCTCTAGGGGCCCCTTCATATATCGGCTACTGTGTTAGAGAAGAGAGATATCCGTTGGTCCTACCATTTTGAGTTGTCAAGATAGAGGAGGTTTATTTAATGGGTTACATTATAGTGCTTGATTCAATTATAGTAGTGTGTGTTATACTTTGCATTCATCCTTACATGTACATTTCCTATCAGCAGTATGCACCTATATCTATCATTCCTATGGGGGTTTGCATTGGTATAGGTGTAAGTATTGCTTGCGGTGCATTATGTGTCCTGATTGTACATTTTGGGTTATGGGGCACTATTTAGGTATTTTTTGTCTGGGCGATCCGGTTATTGTCTTGATTTATTATTATGGTTAGTCTGTGATAGTTTTATTATCTCACTGGCACTAAGATTCGAGGTATGATTCTGATTCCTTTCTTTTGTAGTTAATTTACTATGGATAGTTATCCCATGTTTAGACGTATGGATTAGAGACCTTTATTATGTTAGCATTGGTTTCTACTATGATTAGGAGGCCTTAAGATGCAAGGATGACTACTTTAAGTTATACCTTTAAGATATCCTTATTTATGTATGTATATATATATATAAATCTATAGTTATGGAATTATCGTATATCCCTCCCTCCCTTCATTGATTAGGCTATATATCCATCCATTTGCCTTGTATACTACTATATATATATATATATATATATATATATATATATCCTTCTTCAGTTTTTAGATTGTTTATTGGACAGAGATATGAAGTGTAGTGTTTATGTCCCTGAGCTTGACTAAAATACGATAGTTTATCCTTATTTCCTCCTTAGTCTTACAATGTTAGTTTCCTATATTTTTCTGAATATTTTACTTTCCAACTTGCATGTAATATATGTATGCATTATCTTTGGAGCTCAGTTGATATTTCCCATTGAGTACCATATTTTATACTCATACTACACCTCTGCAACCTACAAAACATATTGTAGGTTCTCACTGTTGTTGTGTGCGTTATTATGCAGAGAAGCTATGGTTTGGAGGCATAGGGTGAGCTCCTGGCAATTAGAGTATTACTATTCTCCTTCTTATATAATTGACTAGTCTCTATGTTGTATTGAGAGAAGGGTTATATCAGTATATTCATTCCATACCTCATTTTGTAGTCTTACTATATTAGAAGCTCTTATACCAATCCCACTTGATTTTGGGACTATATTATGTATTTTAGTCTTTTGTTGTATTTATTTTATGCTTTTCCTTCTTTTCTCTTGTTAGACGGTTACTAGTAGTTCCGGCCTACGGGTGGGCTTACATACTGGTGGGTTATAGTAGGCGTCATCCTGACCTAAGAAATCTGGTCGTGACAATTCCAAAGTAAAAGTCCTTGAATGACCACAAATCATCTATCTTTGCTCCATGATCCTAAAATACCACCACACTGTCAAAATCTTAATCTACACGTCATTAGGAGTAAAATGATTCTCATATTACTATATAAAAGGTTGGGCCAAAATTTGGGTCAAGAATAGGCCTGCGGACCCCATAAATGAAATTCAAAATTAAATCCATTGTGATATCCCTTGAAGGACAAGAAATGTGTGCTCAAAGGTTGAGCACAAATAGTGCATGAATCAGGGCACAAATAAACCCATAAAGTCTTGGGATTTTAATACCTAATTTCTAAGAATTTACCTCGAAATTGGATAGAAATTGACAGGAAAAATAATGGGAATTGACCAAGGAGTGCTAGGCTAGCTTACCTTATCTTTAATGGATGATTCCACACTTTTCCCTATCACAAAATGATGTAGGAATTGGTTAAAAATCGGGTGAGGAAAAGTATATAAAATCCCCCCAGGTGTCGCTAAAGCAGTATGGTGCGAAGGTCGAGTGTCTTTAATGCGATCTCTTTTGCACTAAAGTGGTGCCTGCTTTAGCAGCCCTTCACAGCTAAAGTGGACCCTAACATAGGGCCAAGGGTGCTAAAGCGGCTCATAGGCGCATGCCGCTAAAGCGGCTCCATGACCACTAAAGTGGTCATATCAAGTACCCAATATAGATTTTGCTAAGTACAAAAATGGACTTAAACCAGGTGTTCAAGATTTGTATGGAACCCCGTGCGCGTAAACAAACTATGCTACCTCAAGAACTTAAGGCTTATAGAGAACATATATTTATCCCGGCTGGGCAACCAAATCATGTCTAGGGCACTCTTTAGACTAATAACCAAATTCACAATAGCCACGGTAAGCTCTCAAAATAACCAGAGGTACTACCTCTACTGATCCTGGATGGCCGCACAACCTAAAAATTATTGAATACACTACAAGGTCCAATAAGAACTCTACACGTTGTGGCCACCATGACTAATATGAGAGCTATCCATACCCTAAAATACTACTTTTATTAAACTGATGAGCTTTAAGGGAAGCTAAACCCCATCGAGAGGATCCTCACTCCTGAATAGTGTACCAATAACACTATATTGATGACATTGCCTCTTACCGCCACCTTCATAAGTCTAAATACATTCTCTCTCTATGGCCCTTGCATGGTCAACAACCTAAGAGAAAGAATACCCAAATATTATCAGAAACCTTTGATACTAAATGGAGTGGTAGGGCTAATCCTTTAATAAATATATGCACCATCTTATGCTCTAAAGAATATAGCATGGGAATATGTTTGGCCCACTTAGGAAACCCAATCTCATAATCTGAAATCAATAAGGAACATTAATTAACACCAACAAATCTAACACGGACCTGAGAACTGCTCAATTAACCAAATGTCATCCTTGGTTGTGAGCTATCCGTTAAAAGGCTCAAATCCCTAATGCTAAATCTTGAAAGGGTAGTCATAAAATCTCTGGGCTTACGTTATATTCTCTGATTAAGGTTGAAGATGTTTATGTTAACATCTGATCCCTATTCCAACATTGCACTAAAGCTCTAAAAATATGTTTCAATGTTCCATTTGCATCAACCAATAACCTTGTATGATGTATCTGGGACAAAATAGAGTCAATGAATATACTTAAGGCTTATAGAAATATGGACACATGACAAAGAGTCAAGAATGAAATTTCCTAAGAATGCCATGCAACCTCCCAAAGATAGGTTACAAACATCTCTAAGCTAATCCGTAGGACTCTACATACACTTAGCTCTTGTATCAATACATTAGTAAACCTAGGATCTAGTACCAATTTTTCAAGACCTAATTTCTTAGGTCATGATGGCACCTACTATGACCCACTAATAGGAAAGCCAACCCATACTCTAGAACTGGTAGTAATGAGATACCAAGAGAAATAAAAAAAGAAATGTAGAATAAATATAAAACATGACAAATACATGTAAGATAGTCCCATGAGCTGGCAGAATTAGTACAAGATCTTCTAATGTAATACCAAGTCATCAGACAAACTAGAAGCAGACATCCTCATCTTGGATATTTGGATAGACATAAAATTTAGATTATAACGAGCCAACTATTGAAATTTCATAGTATACTCCTTCACACTTATCTTCTTTTGCTTTAGATTAAAAAACCTCCTCAACCTTAGCTTCCCTCAGCTCCTGAGGAAATAAATGATCAAGAAAGCCACCCAAAAACTCATCCTATAGTGCCATCTCTACATCATTACCCTTTAACTGCTCCCATTTCTAATACTACTAATAAACTACACCTTTTAGCTAGTACGTAGTAAACTCTACACCTTTAGAATTAGTAGTATCCATCACTCTGAAAATATTCTCAATCTTACTAACAAATCCCTAAGAATTTTCCTCGACCCTAAAGCCCATAAAGGTTGGGGGATTTAACCTCATGAACTGGCCAAGCCAAGTGAACTCAGATGAAGAAGAAATAGAACCAACATGATCCGACTAATTGGACTAAAATTTCACCAATTAAGTCAGCAAATGAATAGACTAGTGGAACTCCACATTAGAGATGTTCCACTAAGATAGTTAATCATAAGCATTACCACATCAAAAAGCACAGGAAGAATAAGTAAGGGTAGGGAGAACTTTGTGTAGAGCAGCACCATTTAGAGAAGGGACCTCAGACTAGTTTTTTACTCTATATATAAGATAAGTCCCCTCCATATTATCCTCAGGTAAGATAGAGTTCCTAGTAGAGTATCTAATAATGCCAAATTATTAGTAAGGCATGATCTGAAATATGAGGAAGTTAGGAGTCAAAGAAGTTTCATAACACTATACTCTACAGTCCAAAATAGAACACCAAAGGGGAAAATATTCCTAAATACCTTGTAGCTTCATCCTTATAAGTGTGTCAGGCTACACACCCATAAAAAGAAATCTACATGACACAGATTTATGGACATACAACAGCTTTAAAATTCTTTAATACAAGGCTTGTCAAGACCCAAACCAGGCCTAGACGTGATGAGTATCTCAAGTCCATCATGGATCAGAGACCACCCTCATCACCTAACCTCATGAGCACAAAAGTAACAATAATGTAAAAGCCAACTTAATAGTAATAAGAAGATGAATTAATAACTCAAATATGACCATGAGTTAAAAAACAACCAACCCATATCTATCTATAGTAGCCTCTAAAACTAGAAGAATAACTAGTCGGTACTTGCCCCCGACTATGACCAAAAAGATTTTAAAAGTACAAAGTAAGTAATGAAAGAAAAATTAAATGATAAGGCCTTTATATGGATGAAAGATCACTACTTCACAACTAAATGATTGAGATTATCGACCTAATTAACATTACACAAAAGTAATAGAATTGTCTTTAGACCCTACATAATGAAATAATGTAGCATCCTTGGACGGTTAGTGAGATAAGAACTGGCATGTAACTGAGAAAAAATAATATAATAATGCCATGACAAAAATTAGCCAAAAACCATATACACACATTATATATATATATGTAAGTTATCGGGATAGGGTAAGGTTTATGAATATGAGAGTTTTAAAAACATTAAGCTAGACTGTGTAGCTCTATCAATCCTATAGGCACCTACAGGCTATATGTGTTCAACTCCCCCTACTGAAAGGCTCCCAGTTCATGTTAGTTGCCTGAACTAGGAAATTTCAAGGAAGGGACAAAGCCACAGTGGCTTCCACTTTTCCACAATATATATATATAATATGTCATCTATGCACATAGTCATAAAGATCACCATGCCGACAAACTTGGTTTCCAGTATTAGCCTCTTAGGTCCTCCACCTTCACGGTGATCTACACAATACTCTTTAAGCCTAAATTAAAACCATTTAGCACATAACTCCAATGATTAAACTATGAGTCATTCATTAGGGCATTACCACTAGGTATCATCATATCATTATGCTTGCAAGCTAATATATTTATGCCCAACTAATTCACACAATGAAATTGGACTCCCAAGTTCTATTAAAAAGCCAAACTATGGATACCAAGTCCATACAAATTCATTTTTATATCCATTTATCAATTAATACAATGCATTAAGTTCAAAAGAAAGATAAACCATACAATTTTCCTTAATGAACATTAAATTCACAAAGTGGGTTAACGTTTATACAATTTCCATGCAAAAATTCATCCAATTTATAGAAATCCATTTTCTCCATTCCAACCATATAAATAATATATCAATTAAATCCCAAAAAATATCAATTTAAAGTATAAATAATTAATTCAAAATACATGATAAGTAATTCAATCAGTAACAACCAAAAACCTTTAAACCAATTTCAAAACATATTATTTAAATCATATGGAAAACCATTTAATTCATGCCAAAATGTAAAATTAAAGTTTAAAGAAGGGAGACACGCCTGAAGCACACAAAAATTTAAAGTTTCAAACCTGGATGATGAATTATCTATGAAAACCTTAAGCTTCCTTCGTTTGAGAGTTAAAGAATAATAAAGTAGAGTTTGATATTTTAAAACTAAAGAAAAAGTATCATTTTTATGTTTACAAGTCATGAAATGGGTTAAAATACCAAAAGCCCCTTACCGCTAAGTGAAAAACATAAACTGGACGAAATTTAACCCTCAACGTGGCACAGCCTTATCGTAAAGGTATTCAACTCAAGGTATGAATTTGGTGGTTGGGTTTGGTAACTGGGGTGGTCCCCGATCTTGGTTACACTTGGGATGCCTATTATGACAATCCCCTAGTTTAGTTCATGTCAAGTTGTTATTAGAGTTTTAGGTTCATGGGAGTCCATAATGTCCTATCAAGTATAGTCTTATATAAGGGTGTGTAGTGCTCTATACTCATAAGAGGAAGGTTACGAGGCATTTTTTTAATATTGGAGTCTAATGTTTGGGATTCTTCTAATTTTTATTTTCTTGTCTTTCAGATCATGTGTTGCTAATTTAAAGTTCTTGAAAATTTATCTATCCCAATTAGGGATGATGTAGATGGGACACAATCTACTCAAAGGATCCATACTCAGTCTAGAGGCCCAGTACCTGATTTATCTAGAGTTCCACTAGCTTCTTTGGGTCCTCCTTAGGCTCCTCAGGTTAATATGATGAATGCAGAGTTTTGTTAGTGGATTCATATTATTACATAGTTGGTAGCTTCTCAAGCTGAGCGTAGTTTATCTGTTATTGTATCTTTTGAGGCCACAAGGGTTGGCTAGTTTATAAGATTGAGTTCTCTAAATTTTACTGGCGTTAAAGTGTTGGAGGATCCTTGGTGTTTTCTGGATAAGATGGAAAAGATCTTTAGGGTCATACAGGCCATGAATATGGAAGGGGTGAATTTTGTTTCCTATCAGATAAAGGATGTGGCATTCTAATGGTACGAAGAATGGGATTAGAAAAAGAATGATCTTGATGATGCTTCTCTGTGGGAGACTTTCTCTAATGCATTCTTGGATTGCTTCTTTTCTAAGGAACTAAGGGAAGTAAAAGCAGGGAAATTTGATAATCTAAATTAGGGCAAGATGTCAGTCAAGGAGTACTCCTTGAAATTCCATCAGTTGTCTAGATATGCTCTAAAATTTGTGTATTATATGAGGGTCAGGATGAGAAATTTTCTTCAAGACTGTCTTAGGATTTTATCCTTAAAAGCAAGACTACATTTTTTATCAAGGATGTAGATATTTCTAGGTTGATTGTTCATACGTAATAGGTGGAGAAGAAAAAGATAAAGAAGGTGGAGATAGGGGAAAAGTACAGTAGGAAGTTTAGGTTCTCTTAGCAGGGTGGACAATACCAAAGAGGTCAAGATGGTGGCAAGTGGCTAGAGAAAAAGTGAGGGAGTTCTAGTTCTTTCTCAACAGCTAGTGCTTCCTATTCAAAGTAGTTGAGTGACAAACATCAATAGGGTGGTGACAACTTTAAGGCACAGGGTTCCCAATCTCAAGCTAGTGGGGTTCAGTTGGTATCATTATGTCCTCTCTGTAAGTTCAATGGTCGATTACATTGGGGTTTCTGCGATGAGGGAAGGGATAGGTGTTTCAAATAAAGTCAACCAGGTCATATGCTCAGGAACTGTCTAGTTGGTAAGGTTGTGTCAGGAACGAACAAGGTTCCGAGTTCCTCTTCATCTGCTCCTGCACCAAATGGTGCTTATTTTATATCTGATTGCCTCTTCATCTCTCCTACACCAAAGTGTGATACTTTTTTATTTTTTTCTGGTTCTAATATTATCACAGGCCAAAATAGGTTATATACACTCACTACTCAACAAGAGTCTGATGCATTGCCTGATGTCATGATTGGTACATTACAACTCTTTTCTTGGGATGTTTGTTGTTTACTTGATCCAGGGTTCACTCTCTCCAATGTGACCCCATTTATGGCTATGTATTTTGGGTTTGATCTCGAGGTTATTTCAAATCCTGATTCTTATTCGGATGCTTGTGAGGGTAGTTTAGAGAAGCTGAAGGATAAGCTTACTTCGGCTCCAATTTTGACTTTTCCTAAAGGCATTGAGGGGTTTGTGGTTTATTGTGATGAATCTATGGTGGGGCTTGATTGTGTTTTGATGTAGTATGTGAAGGTGATAACCTATGCTTCTAGGCAGTTGAAGGTGCATGAGAGAAACTATCTGACTTATGATTTAGAGCTTTTAGCGGTGGTGTTTGCTTTGAAAATCTAGCAGCTCTATTTATATGAAGTGTACATGTATATCTTTACAGATCATAAGTCTTTAGCATGTATTCACTCAGAAAGAGCTTAATCTTAGGCAGAGGAGACGGCTTTAGCGTCTCAAGGATTATGACATGATTCTTCACTACCATCTAGGTAAGGCTAATATTGTTGTTGATGCTTTTAGCAGGTTGTCCATAGGGAGTTTAGCTCATCTGGATAAGGAGAGGCAAGAGTTTATGAAGGATATTCACTACTTGTCTAATCTTTGAGTTTGTCTTTTAAAAATAAAGAATGGGGGTACAAGAAGTGGTTTGGTCATCTCTCAATGTAGAGATCAAGGAAGAGAATATTCTAGATCCTGTCTTGATAAAAATCAAGGGTGATGGAGGTAAGCAAAAGGTAATGGTATTTGAATCAGTGGTGATGGTACATGATGTTACTAAGAAAGGTTATGTATTCCCGATGTTGATGATTTTCGAGAGGGTATTGGTGGAGGAACATGAATTGCGCTATGTTATTCATCCTAATTCAACGAAAATATATCATGACTTCAAAAAGATGTATTAGTGGAATGGTATGAAGAAGGATATAGCTGATTTTGTGGCCAAATACATGGTGTGTGAACAAGTAAAAGTTGAGCACGTGGGGCCTGGAGGTTTGTATTAGGATATTGAATTGCCTGAATAGAAAAAGAAAGTGATCAATATGAATTTTGTTATCGATCTTCCTCGATCTCGGAATTAAGTTGATTTAGTTTAGGTCATCAGTAATAGGAAGAGAAAGTTGGGTCATTTCTTACCAGGTTGGACTAATTTTTTAGATGAGGATTATGCGAGGTTGTATCTTCATGAGGGTGTGAAGCTGCATGGGGTAACTATTTTGATTATTTTTTATCGTAGTATTTAGTTTTCATCTCCACTTTTAGTGGTTATTTTGGAAGGGCTTAGGTACTAAAGTTAATCTGAGTATTGATTTCCACCTGCAGATGGATGGGCAAGCAGAAAGAACTATTCAGACATTAAAGGATATGCTTCACGTATATGTGATTGATTATGATGTTAATTAGGTTGAGCATCTACCTCTTTTAGAGTTTTTTTTACAACAAGAGTTACCATTCTAGCATTGGGATTGCTCCTTTTAAGGTATTGTATAATAAGAGATGTATATCTATTATTAGGTAGTTTGAGCTTGCTGAGACGGATATTTTTTGCCTTGATTTGGTTTATCGGCCTATGAAGAAGGTGAAGGGGATTTGGGATAAGCTTAAGGCTGCCCAAAGTTGCCAAAAGTCCTATACGGATGTAAGGCATAGGGACTTAGAGTTTGAGGTTGGGGATAGGGTTTTTCTAAAGATGTCTCCCATGAAGGGAGTTATGCAGTTTGGGAAAAGGAGAAACTCAGTCCATGGTATGTTGGTTGTAATGTGGTTTTGAGGAGAGTTGGTAATCTGGCATATGAATTAGAGTTGGCTTCTAGTTTGAGCACCATTTATCCCGTATTTCATATATCTATATTTAAAAATTATATAGGTGATCTTCATCGATTGTTCCTTTGGAAGAATTTGGTATCTTGGATTCTCTATCTTATGAAGAGATCCCAATTGTAATCTTGGATCGGCAAGTTAGTTTGTTGCGGACAAAGGATGTAGCTTCGTTTAAGGTTTTGTGGATGAACCATAAAGTGGAATAAGCTACATGGGAAGCGAAAGAGGACAAAAAGTCTAAGTATCCGCATTACTTTTCTGCTCTGGATATTCATGCAGAAGGTATGTGTTCTTAATCACGTCTTTATTTTCTAACATGGTTAAAGGAAGATTGATTTCCTTGCAACTTTATTTTTTAACTTAGTTAAAGGTTTGAATGGTTATGTTGGGGTATAATTCATGTTTGTACTACCTTTTTTGTTATTCGGGTATGAATGATCCTAGTGGGGAAGATTAAAACACCCTGGGTTTTGGTCATTAGAAATTTCATAAGTTTTGAACTCTTTGGACATCATACGGCTAGGGGTACTAGTTGTATGTTGGGGTACAATTTAGGGGTAATCACTCTTATGTTGATCAGTGTGGTTGGGTTGTCTACTATTTAAGGTACGACTTTTAGATAAGGTTCATATAATGCGTGCGAGCCATATGATGCAATAAGTACGATCTCCTTGTCCTAACCTAGGTAACTCTATTCGACCTAAGGTATGGTTTATGGGTACTAATCATATGATTGGCTACGAGTGTGACTTTTGAGTCATAGGTTTGTTAGTTTGGGGGTTAAGATTCTTCTTGGGGTACGAATGAGGGGTACCACTCGTACCCCAGGGTATGGATATAGGGTCCTACCCTCCTTCAGTAAGTTAATACAGTTTAAGTTGGGAGTATTCTGGACAATTCCCCTTATAATTCCTTGGGACCGATGATTTAAAACACCATTTTGGCTCTTCGTTAACCTATTCGCAATCAATCAAACACTCTAAACTCTTTTAACTTCTCTCAAGGCTCTTGGGTTAAGCAAAAGCTAGGGTTTCCTTTAATGTGGTCAATTGAGGCTCATAGGGGTGATTTTTTATCATTTTCTTCTCAATCTAATGCATGTTACTTCTTCCTCATTTTTAGTTCAAGTAAAGGCATGTTTTATAAAAAAATCTCATCCCATAAATGTTGTATGGTTTAGGGTTCTCAAATATATGTTGGAGGTTTTGGTTATAATGGTTGGTTATGGCTTTCCCATGTCAGTTACTTATGGTTTTCATATTATTATGGTGTTTTGAACATGTTGTTGCATGGGAATGGTTAATTGGTTCTTGGTTTTGGCTTTGGAAATACTATGCCCTCAACATGTTTGATAAAATGCCTATGATAATGTTTATTGTTAAATTGTCTGAGTTTCAATGAACTATTGCATAGTATAACTTGGTAATAGATCCCTAAATATTATAAATTATTTAAATGATTTAATGGTAATATTTTGGTGGTTATGGTTGATCTAATTGAAAGCCTTATGGGGTACAAGGGAATCCCCCAAGCAAACTTGATAATGATTTACTTGTGGGGTATATGGGATTCTCCTAAGTCAACTTAATAAAGTAATCTATGGATACATGGGAATCCCTTCTTCTTAAAGAGGATGGATAAGGACATTGCTTGCAAGCTATAGTCGGTATGATGATACCACTACTTATAGCCTTGTTTAATAATAAATTAAATGGTGGTATGGTTGTGTGGTAATGATTTTAATTGGGCAGTAATGGTGAGGTGTGATAGCTAACCATGAAGGTGTGAGTCCAATGGACGGACACTGGAAATTTATATTTACTGACATGAGGATTGGTCATGATGATCATATATGATACTTACAGGATAAACGTGAAACCCCTAAGTACACTTGTACATATGTATCATGGAGAACGAAGGGTACACGAGAATCCCCTACTCCTATGGTATCTTCGGTTCATGCGGCTATACTGGACCGATATTGCTTGTGGGTGGTTTTAGGATGGTTAAGCTACACATACCTAGGTTAATAATTTTAATGGCATGCTAAACCTATTTCCCTTTCCCATCATGGTTATATATATATATGTATGGTTTTTAATGCATATGGTTGATTTACTTGGTCTTAAAGGTTGTCATTATTTTATCTTTAACCTAAGTGCATACTACCGTTTACCGATAACCCTTCTTCGGGTGGTTGTATACCCACGTGATACAGGAACCGGTCTTTCTACTACTCCAGCTTAGTGATCAGACTAGGGATCAACTGTTGGATTAAAGTGGTGAGCTTCCAAATTCCAGAAGGCTCCATTTCATGTCATAGATGATTTTATATTCTTTGGTTATTTCATTAACATTGATTTTTGATGTGGTTGGGGGCATGTCCCAACTAGATATTATTTTACTTTAGGTTAGAGGCTTTGCGGAACTACTATGGGTTGGAATGGGCGGTGTCGAAATTGATGTTAACCTTAGTATTGGCATTGGTGTTGTGGTTGATACTGTTGGACTGTATTTATGATTGTTCCATCCTTTTATGTTATAGACTCATACTTGGTTATTGTTTGGTTTTGGAATTGGTTACTAGTTGGGTATTGGATGGTTGGACTCGCTTAAGTTGGTCACGGTTATGGACCTATCCAGAGTCCATATTGTTACATATCTTGTTATATGTTCTGAATTTGTCCAACTCAGGGTATGCATTTGGCGGTTAGTTTGGGTAACGAGAATGGTCCCCGGTCCTGGTTGGACTTAGAATGTCCATTATTACAATACCCTGATTTGGGTTATATAACATATTCACTAACACAGTCATAATCCATGATTTTCAATCAACATCATCATCAATCTACTCTGTCCAGTAACAGAGAGATGTATATAAAATAAATTCACAGATTTAAACCATGGATAAAAAAGTATAAGTCTATAAATTTGTTACTTGAGATCAACTTTCGGACTAAATCAGTATCAAAGAATAGAAAGGGTCAGAATCTCTCTCTCGGTTGAAGTAAATAGCCTTAGTAAATCCATTTTTTTTCATTTCAAAAGCACATAAGTCATCCATTAAGGTTGTATGATTCCCATTATGAAATAAACTATTTTTAAAGTCAAAAATGGGAATAAATCCCCTTTTTAGGCAAACAATAGTAAAACTATGTTTTTAGTTGGAGCTACCATTAAGTGATTATGAATGATACAAACTTATGTATACCATCACCAGTATTTAAACTACACTATTATGAGGGTCTAAACATCTATAATCTACGAGTATATCATTTCTATGAATAAATCACCCACCCAGAGTCCCCTAATATCATATCATGGCCCTAGGCCCAATCATATACAAACGGAATAACTATAATACTATAATCTGAGAAACCATAAAAATCCACTGTGTCAAGTAGTAATCCTAGCCTCAACTATTTCTAACTTTATCGTAACCTAGGGTAATAGGATCCTATAGGCATAACATATATTTCATCTTAAGTATCGATTCACCTTTCCATCCCCTTTCTCAGATACTACATATTTTTATGATGTAGGTTCCAAGTCATATTCCCATGGTTTTGTGTAGCGGTAGGAGCATTTGTAGTAGTCTCAACTTTGGTGAGCCCTCTATTCTCCAAAAGTTAGACTTTTCTAGATTTTCCTTTCATAAATTTTAGTTTATAGTATTGTTAAGGCCTTGTCTCGCCTTTGTCAATTATCTTATATTTAGAGTCTTCATAGTCCTATATCATGTTTGTTTGATGTTTTTTGTATTCTCAATTGATTATGAGCTTTCCTTATAATGGTTTAATTATTGCAGACACTCAAATTATGATTTTGAAAATATTTCTTTCACTACTTTAATTTAATGACTATGATGACTACTAAGAGTTTCTTTAGGTCCATAATAGTTCTAAGTGCCTATTATGTCCAGGGCCAACCTTGTATCATGACATATGAACCGTGAGATTGAGGTAGTAGATATAAAATGTATATTTTAAGTGACACTCCCAATAATGGGTCGTTAACTATTTGACATACCATCACTATTATCTATCGGATCGAAACAAAAAGTTGAGTGTCATATGTCCAAAGTGGGAATTGAATCATGCGACCATTCATAGGATATGATACGATCCGATTTCCTACTCCATTTTCAATTTAATTTTTGTACCAACTACAAATTGTAATTACCCAAAAGTTATGGTCTTGATGGAACCTACCTCAACCCAGCCTTAGTAGGTAAGTTGAAAACCCACGATAGAAGAAAAATTCAAAATATGAAGGAAATTAAATAAATAAGAGACTTAAAGATTAAAGTCAGGCCATAATACTCAAATAACGGAAATATCCAAGGAAATATATCGGTCCCAAAAACCTGGTATCAAAAATATAAAGAGCATCTAATACAATACTAGAAACTGTTAAGTCTAACTCTGTCTCCAAATTTCATGTTAAACATATAAGGATAGAGAGAGACTGGAGCAAGGCTTCAGACGGAGATTCACCAAATCTCCAATTTAGTCTCTCTTTGTATGATTAGACACTGCGGGTAGCATTCATACTTGGATCTGAACCGAAAGGTAACAAAAGTATGAGTGAGTATAGTCTTATTATACTCAGTAGGTATCGCAGGCCAACTAAGTAATGCATAAAATAAAACAAGTAAAAAATAGTATAAGAACATCACCTACAAATAAAAAAGTTATTAAACGTTAACTAACATTGTCTACACTAAAAATTCTATAATATAAGATTAAAAAAAATAACTACACACAAAATATATAAGTACTACACATCAAGGGTACCAAACATAAAACATAGAAGATGAAAATACAATGCAATGCAATAATGGTGGAACTTTTATATAAACATTTCAAGCCTTAATGCTTCAAGATAGGACCCTTAAGGGGTGGGGACATCCTGTATATTTAATATAATTTCAATCTCAAGTCTCAATTAACCTTACCGGTACAAAGCTCAATTTAGGTGTTTTATAGTGTCTTATTTTCTTGTGAAATCAGTATTTCTTAACCCACAGTACCAGCGCATCCCTCGCTAATAGATATTTTATACAATATCTCATTTTTTATCAAACTAAGTGTTTCTCTCATGATGTCCGCTTTTTAATGCATTGTTTACCTCAATATCCCTTAGAGGGAAAACACTCTCTCCTCTCTTTCTCGTGAAAACCTTGACTGCCATAGTTATTCAGGACACTAGCAAGTCATATTTAATGGCTAACCAGTCCCTCTCTGCTTAGAATTTCCTGGCCTTAAGCCATTCAAACCATCCCGCCACTTCCTTTTCAAATCAAAAAGAACTTAACCCTAAAAATTTTCAGCTGACTACATTAGCCCATTTACTGTAGTATGGCAGTGACATCCTATAATCCAATATATTAATGGATAGAAATAGGAGTGTTTCGGATGGATCAAATAAAGATTTAACCTATGCTACGATAGGTTAATTTTCTCATGGGGGCCCCTCGAGTTACAAAAAATCATATCAAATAAATGCAAATTAAAAGGTGAATGTAAAGTTAGTCTTTTCTGTGATAGTAATGTTTTAATTTGTTGTTCTAACAATGAGGATTTTGTGACTATTATGTCAAAGAGTGTATATTATTTGAAGGTCATGGATGGAAATACATATGTAATCCAAACTCTCATATATGATTCTTGATTTAAAGTCAATGTTGAAATGACCTAGGCATTAGCATGGATCTCTTTTCCCAATTAGCTTCCCAACTTCTTTGCCAAAAAGGCTGTATTCTCATTGACACCTGAAGTTGGAAAGCCATTGCAAGTTGACATGTTAACTATGAACAAGACTCGTCGAAGTTATGCTAGACTTAAATTCCAAGTTGACATTGCAACAAATCTTCCAAAGTCTATTCACATAGAGATCCTAAATGAAAAAAAAAAAAACATGTGCAAAAATGTTAGAAGTAATGAGAATTAGATATGATTTCCAATTGTAGGGGTGCGGATAACTTGTGTCGTAAAATAGATCTATTATGAGTAGAATGGATCTATTTTTATTTGTGCGTGGATATTTCTTAACTTCTCTAAATATTTTTATTTTGAGTTTATTTATGTTAGTTTGAGTTTATTTATGTCAGTTTTATTGATATTCATATCTTGGAAGGTGATTATATGGTAATAGGTTAAATGCTTTACTATAGTATTCTTTATTCTTTTCCCTTAGTTTTTGTAATTCTTCTATATTATTTTGAACGTATTCTAAATATTCTATATCTTTTGTTTCAAAATATCTAATTAGGTTATCTTTCATAAGTTTTTCTAATAATATTATTTCTCCCCTATTTTGTCTCCAATATTTTGAATATTCATAGTCTATCATTTTATCCTGTAGTAATTGCAGAGTTACAAATTTCTATATAATAATTTATCCTAATTGTACTGTAATGTATATCTAATTCTAGATTTTCAATGCTATTTACTATCTAGTGTTTTTCTTCTCGTAGCGAGATTTTTAAATTATATAAACTATCACATGTACTTTTTCCTAAATTTTCTAGGTTTTCTTCTATCCATATTAATTTTTCTTTTAGATTTTCCATTATTTTTCTAATTCGGTTTCTATAATTAATTTCTTCATTTAAATTATTTTTGTTTTCTCTAGTTTTTTTAATATATTCTAACATTTCTTAATCTGAATAATATCCATCTGGGTAATTATCCAAGTATAACTGTTCTATCCAATTTATAGTTTCAATTTCATAGTCTAATACTTTTTCTAATATTATTCTCTTAATATCTATAATTTCTATATCTTTAAGTATATATAAGATTAAGATTTTAAGATTATCTATCATTTAAAATTGGTTAAATACTTTATTATAATACTACTTAGTTGTTTGTTTTAATCTTATTAATTCTTCTATATTTTCACTAAGAAATTGTATATATTTTATATCTATTTTTCAAAATTCTAAATATACATAATTTATCATAGTTAGTGTGTGGGTTTGGTATGTAAGTATTTATAAGAGTAGTTCCGTAGGTGTGGTTTATAATTAATTCTAGTCATAAAATATCTATCAAATATTTTTTCCAATATGATTTTTCTTATGTCTACTATTTCTATATCCTAAAGTACATATAAAATGAGTATTTTAAATTTATCTACCATTTTATCAGATAAATAATTATTCATTTTTCATAAAATTGCTATTTTCAAAATATTTCTTTTAATCATGCACATAACAAAATATGATCACTTTAGATTGCTATATACTAGATTATTCTTAAATAACATATTTTTATGGGTTTTATGGCGTGTCCCAACGTCTCTTTCTATCTCTGCAATTTTAATGTCTTCCGATCGACATAGCTCTGTGCACTGCTGAGTTAACTGATTTGTAGCTATAGACTTCAGTTTAACTTCATTAGTCTTTAGCTTTTCTATTTCAATACCCATATTGTCCACTTTCATTGAAAGCGTAGTTAGGGTGGTGAATATCTTTTCTAGAGTATCCAGTTCTGTTATATTAGGCTGTGTAGCTTTGTCTTGATATGTAATCTGCAATAACATTGTTGTTAGTACTAATTACTTCAATTGTAAATGTGAAATCTAATATATTCAAGACTAGTCTCCGAATCTCTTTTGTTGTAACTGAATTTTATATTTTCTTTGTTAGCCACCAACATACCTGTGTATTATCTGTTCGTACAATAAACTTGTTATATACAATATATGGCTAAAATGCTAATAAACATTTATATAATGAGCATAATTCTTTTTTATTTATTTTCCATTTTATTTCTATTTTATTAAACGTACCTGAGTAGTATCTACAATGGTTTTCTAATTTTTCTTCTTCATATCTATATTGAAGTACTCCTCCATAACTATATTCACTAGCATCTGCTTCTACTATATATATAAATTTTCTATTTTCGTCTGAAAATTGTAATTTTTGTAATTCTTTACAAAGTATTTTTATTTTCTGAACTTGTTTTTTATCTTCTTCGTTATAATTATATTCTACATCCTTTTTAAATTTTTTCTGTAAGGGCTTTAGATTTTCTGCTAATTTTGGTATATATTCTCTTACTTGGTTTACTAATCCTAAAAATGATTGTAATTTCTTTTTTGTATCTAATTCTTCTTTTGAATTTATTATTTTTTGTACTATATGTTGTTGCATATTTACCCCACTTTTATCTATTTGTATTCCTAAAAATTCTATTTGATTTTTCATAATTTCAACTTTCTTCTCACTTAAACTTATTCCCGAATTTTCTATTATATGTGTAAATTGTTCTAATAACTTTAAATGTTCTTCATTTATTTTTGTATATAATAGTATATCATATATGTATACTATACAATGAGGTAATTGTTTAAAATAACTATCCATAAAATGTTGATATCTACCTGGTGCATTTTTATATCCAAATGGTAGTACATTCCATTCATAAAATCCTTGTGGTACCGTAAATACGGTTAATTCCTTAGATTCTTCTACTAACTTTAAATGGTAAAATCCTGATTTACAATCAAATTTACTAAAGTAGTTATATCCTTGTATTTGTCTTATTTTTAGTATATTATTTGGTATTGGGTAATTATATGTCATAGTCTTTGTATTTAAATTTCTATAATCAATAACCATTCTACTTTTTCCTCTTTTTTGTTCACTATGTTTATTTACTATAAATGCTGGGCTATTATGTTTAATATTACTTTTCTGTTTGAATTGTTTTTCTAATAATTCTTCTATGTGCATTTTAAATTCTTTTAAATTGTCAAAATTATATGTTAATAATTTTTGAGTTATTATGCTATTTTTATCTATTACTATCTTCAGTATATAATTGTTCTAATTTTCACTATATATGTCAAAATTGTCCCATCCTTTTAATGGATCTTCACTATATAATTGTTCTAATTTTTTCTTAATTATTTCTATCTTACTTATTGAAAATA
>NC_061122.1:64614928-64615574 GCF_002878395.1 Capsicum annuum | reverse complement strand
TTGTTCTAATTTTTTCTTAATTATTTCTATCTTACTTATTGAAAATATAGTTATTTCCATTTTATTTATTGAAAATACGACCAATTCTATTGTATCTTAAGTATTTTTTATATTTTCTAATTTTTGAGTAATTTTTTCACTTCCTTCTATCCAATTAGTTTTCTTTCTTATTTTATTAGTAACTCTTTTTGCTCTTACTTTCTGTTTACATGGTGTTGTAAACCACCAATCCGTTCAAGTTATTATATGTAGGTATAATTTATCTAAAAACCGCATTCCTAAAAGTATATCTTTTGATGTTAGCTAATAATTATAGATTTCTTCTATTGTTAATATTTTATCCCATACTTGTATTTTTACATTCTAAGCTTTATAAGTAATTAAGCTTCCTTCGTTATTAAATCCTTTAACTATTATTAGTGTCTTTAATTTATCCCATTTACTTTTTGGTAAACAATTATATCTACATAAATTAGCTTCTGCTCCTGTATCTATCATAGGCGTATAATATCTACTGTAATACCCTTCTACTACTATCTTCATTAATACATATATTGTCATATCACGTTAAAGCTCTTCTTAAGAATAATTTCTCTCTATTATATGTTATAGATCATTGTGTAAGCTCTATATTATATGGTTTTAC